>NC_084606.1:10365638-10605638 GCF_033807715.1 Cololabis saira | reverse complement strand
GGCCCAGATGGAGGTACGTGAAGACAAACTCAGCAGGGCTGCCGAACCACCAATACCTCACTGTTGGCCCTTTTACATAGCTAAATTCCCGGGTTTATTACCTCACCTTATTTATCGCCACCTGCCCTTTTTACATTACCGTACCTGACCCGGGGTCGGGTGCTGCCTGATATCGGAAGGCTCTGCCTCCCATTGTCTTGTGGAAACCACAATAAACCTGCAGTCTGTGATACAAATGCTCTCTTGGAACAAAATTGAAAGGTGTTTTGATATGATGGAGGTCTGCTAAACCTTTTCATGCTCTGCCGAGCTGGCCTTCAGCAGGAGCCCCTTGGGATCCAGGTCCTGGTCCAGGTTTCTTCCCTCTTAAAGGGGAGTTTTTCCTTGCCACTGTTTAGTTTAAGGTTTTTCTCCCACTAGGGAAGTTATTACCTGCCATTGTTTATGTTACGTTTATGTAATAATTGTTCAGGGGTCATGTTCTGGTCTCTGGAAAGATCCTAGAGACAACTTCTGTTGTAATAGACGCTATATAAATACAAATTGAATTGAATTGATTTGAATTGCTCTTAAGGTCTTTATTTGTGCCGAAGAGGAAAACAGTCTCAGACTTGTCTGGGTTTAGTCACAGGAAATTAGCAGGAAACAGGAAAAAGTCATCTACACCTTTATGTAAGTCAGCTGACTGCTGACATCTGGTTTACCGAATAGGGATAACTGAGTATCATCTGCATAGAAATGAATATTTATGTCATGCTGCCTAATAACTGCACCTAACAGAAACATAAGTGGAATTAAGAGTATGGCCCAGAGCCCTCTGGAGCACCATGACCAAATCTGGTGTATAAGGAAAACTCAGACACTGGAGCATAGCCTAATGGTTGCAGTCGCACTGAAAAGCATAGTCTAAAATTAATTTAGGTGGAATAGGTAATGAATATTTAAAAAACCCCACTGTTGTGCTATTTCTAGGAGACCTAAGGAACCCCACCTTCGCAGATGAAGAATCTGCTGTTGGCACCCGCCCTGCACCTTTGCCTCAGCCATCTTCAGATACCACCAGCATACAGCCAAGTTTGCCATCATCAGTTTCTATTGGTGGAGACTCACCGCCGGACGGTTTTTCTCTATATTCCAGCGACTTCTCCCCCAACCAGACGGTCAGTGCACACCAAAACCACTGAAGAGTTCTGCTTTGGGTTTTTCTCATTGTGACGTTTCTTTGTTTTTTCCACAGATGAGGATCAGCCGGCCTCAGATCCAGACGACCTTGGATGCCTGAACAAGAAATCAACCCTTCAATATTTTTTTAAATTATAATGAATTCATTTATTCAAATCTTTTTGCTGCCTTTATAAACTATTTATATTAAAGTATTTCCCTTTATTTTGTGTTATCAATACATACTGTCAACTGCTTACTTTTTACGTGAATCACAAAGACGTTGAAACTAAAATTCTCACATTTGCTCTTCAAACTTCCTCACCGGTCTAGTGTCCATCTCTAGTTTGCTGTGGTCCTTCTCATGACAACGTTGTCATAAATGCTGCCTTTCTTATGGGATAAAAAGATTATTTGTTTTTGGAGTGTGTCTGCCAATGATGATCAAGGTCTGAGGCAGAGGCATGGTGAGAGCAGTGTTGATTGTGGGATACTGAGGAGGGAGGTTTACGTGATTTGGCACTATTATTTATGCTTTTTTGTGCTTTTGATGTTATTCATGTTAATTAAAAGAAGTGTTTCAGATTAATCTTTTTTTCTGTCTTTTATTGAGTTGTTTGTGGTATATTCATCTGTATATTGTGTAAACTGAGAACTATGCAGCACAGCTACGTATCAAAACTACCTGGAACACATTCATATACCCCAACTCCTGCACTAAACTCCCCCCTTTGATTCAGGTTTGTACCGTCAAACAAACACCTTCCTTATTAATTATGTTACAGTTTTTTTTGTTGACTTTTTTATTGACTTTGAGGGCCTTCAGTGGCTTCCCCCTACCAGCAGATGGTGCCCTACACAATGGTCTGTCAAGTTGATGCCAGCACTTGCTCTGCTGTACTTCAGATGTTGGACAAGTATGCCTTGAGCTGTTCTTCTGCGTTTATTCACGTGTTTGGTGGTCGTCTACCTGTCCTCATGGGATGCAACAATGATAATTCACCATCACAATTGAGCTGAAACACACACACACACACACACATGTATTTTGAATGCATAAAACTAATATTATAAATCTACCCTCTGGGTCTATATGTGTGTCCTTTACAATAAAATTCACATTCTTGTTAATGAGAATAGCCAACACTCTTTGTCTGGAGTTGTAAGAGGCTGAGAACACATGAGGAAATTGTGCTGTTATGAGTGTATCTACTTTTGTTTTAGCTAGATGGGGTCTCCTACTTAAGTAGGACTTAAGTTAGGCCCTCCAGAAAAACGCGATTACGCGATCGCATAATTCATTGCATAATCAGCCAAATGGCTGCATATTTCCCGCGATAATTGCATATATAAATATGCTAAATATGCGATTATGCGGGGGATTATGCGGGGCTCGCTTGATTTCACCGCATCATCGCCGCACATTTTCGCATAAAGTTTGGAAAAGGGGGAAGTGTTGTGAGTGACATGTCGGGACGCCCGGTCGCGACGTGCGGGACCCGCCCGGGGACCTCCGCACCCCTCGCAGAAAGCGCCACCCCCCAAACAGCAGCTCTCACCTGCGGGGGTGAGAGGAAAAAGAGAGTGCCGTCTCCGCGGCTGCCGGGGGACTCAGGATCCGCGCTGCCCGCGCACCACTGCGCACGCTCCCATCCACTTGGGGACCTTGACGGCGGACACGTGGGGTGACGAAGCCCTGGCTCGTCCCCTCACCGCGCCGGTGCGCCCGGCAATCACCCGAGCACCGAGCCGCGGGCTGGAGGGGAGAGACCAGGCGGGGACCGGCCTCCGGGCCGCCACCGCCCCGCTCTCCACCTGCGCTCTCCTTTTTTTTTTCGTCTACGACCTCAGATCAGACGAGACAGCCCGCTGAATTTAAGCATATTACTAAGCGGAGGACAAGAAACTAACAAGGATTCCCTCAGTACAATCAGCATTCTTTTAATCTGTGTTCTTATGTATTGAGTGTTGTATGTTTTTATCATGGACCTCGAGTCTGACTAATAAACAATGATGATGATGATGGTGAGTAGCGGCGAGCGAAGAGGGAAGAGCTCAGCGCCGAATCCGCAACTTCCTGCATATTTTGCATATTTTGCAACTTTCCGCATATTCCACGAGTTCCCGCATATTCCGCAACTTCCAGCATATTCCGCAATTTCACCGTATAAAAGCGCATAAAAAACCCGCACATTTAATCGCATAATCAATGATTTTAGCCCGCATAATCAATTATTTTAGCCCGCAGAATCAAGGATTTTTGCCCGCGTTTTTCTGGAGGGTCTATTAAGTAGACTGTAAAGTGTTGGATACACTATCTGCCTCATGAGTTTACGGTTGTGTTTGTTATTGCTGTTTACATCCCGCCGGGTGCTAAAGCAAACAAAGCGCTTCAGGAGCTTCACCACAACTTTAGCTTGCTCCAGCACAAGCACCCAGAGGTGTTTTACGTGGTTACAGGTGATTTAAATCACATAAACCTGACAGCGACTCTGCCCAAGTTCCACCAGCATGTCACCATAACTACACGGGGAAATAATACACTGGACCGTGTCTATACCAACAAAAAAGGTTCATACAAAGCCGTCCCCCACCCCCACCTGGATTTCTCCGACCAAATATCCATGATGCTGGTACCCAACTATCGTCCTCTGCTCAGACGCCACAAGCCAATTCAGAAGACCATCACTGCGTGGCCCAGTGATGCTGTACCTGCACTGCAGGACTGTTTCCAGCGCACAAACTGGTAGATCTTCAGGGAGGCAGCTGTCTGTGAGGGAGAGGTAGACCTGGACGATTATACATCGGCTGTCTAGTATTAGGGCCATGAAGGAGAAAAAATATTGGAGAGGGGAAGATTTATTTTTATGTGCACTTTTGTGCACTTCGAGAAAAAAGCTGAAATGTCAAGAATAATTTTGAAATACAATTTCGAGAATAAAGTCGAAATGTCGAGATTAAAGTTGAAATACAATGTCAAGAATAAAATTGAAATCTCGTGAATAAAGTCGAAAAAGTCGAAATTTCGACGTTTTTCTCAACATTTCGACTTTTTTTCTCGAAATTGTACTTCAACATTAATCTCAACATTTTGACTTTTTCCTCGACATAGCCGGTGCGTCCGAAATGCCATACTAAACAGTACATACTCAAAAAGTATACTTTAGTTCGGCACACTTTTGAGTAAATATCAGTAGTATGCCTTAATTCGGACGTACTACTCAGAGCCACACGGCACTTCCTGCCGTTGGCAGGGGGAGTTGTTACCATGGTCGGGCCTCCCCTTGCCGGGGGGTGCACATGCAGGCGTGGCGGCGGGGTGGAGTCATTCTCAGGTGTCTATGTCTTATATCCAGGGGTGCACAAAAGCCGGGACTCCAGGGCTAGTCTACTGCATGTTTTAGATATTTCCCTGTCTTCAACACACCTGATTCTAATCAGTGGTCATCATCAACATGTCATCAAGGTTTACACAACTCTGTTGGTGACACAGCCTTGTCTATCAGGGTTGTGTTGAGGCAGGGAAACATCTAAAACGTGTAGTAGACTAGCCCTGGAGTCCCGGCTTGTGTGCACCCCTGCTTATGTCGTCAGTATGAATGGAGGTATGTTGGGCCATTTCCTCCTCCGTCTGGGGGCTCCGACGGCACCGGGGGCGCCCATGGAGGTACGGTGGGGCCCTGGCCCGGCTTGGAGGGCCGGCCCCCGTCGACTTGGATGGCCGGCGGGGGAGTGTGGGCACCTTTCCAGGGCCGGCTCTACTGGCCCTGCCTCCTGGCTTCGGCCTCCGCTCCCCCTCCTGCCCCCCCTACATGATTCATACGCACACAGGTGAAGGGGCGGGGGGTCCGAGGCGTGGAGGACACTGTCCCGTGTGGCCCGGTACTCCCCGCCTCACGGTTTTAATAACACTGTAGACACTGCACATTCAACATTTAATAAATACACTTAACAAGGATACTTAGTTCTGGAGGGGGGGGGGGATCATTGTCAGCATGATACCCTGACCTCCCCCTCCCTGTTTTTATTGCATTAATTACATGCACTCAACACCAGGGGCGGGAGAGGGGCCCACACCACCCGCATTCCCTCGCCGGCCTGGGATAGGCGGGTTCGCGATTCCCGGGCCTGGCGGGGCTTGCCCGCGCAGCCTGAGGTGCCTTCTGGCGTTGGTGCGTGAATGTGCGTCTTTGTCGCTGAGAATGCGGTATGAAAGGGTTCTGCCATGGAGGATTTGGGCCTCCATTGGCAGGACAACAAAATGTAATAATTTATTGATATTATTACTATACAAAGATGGTTATTATTATTATTATTATTATTATTAATAATTATTATTAATAATTACCGACGGGTGCGCCTGCACGCGTCGGCGGCCGGGGCGGCTCTGTCTCTCCGGCAGGCTGGCCCCTCGCCGGGTGGGGGTCTTTGGTCTGGAGGGTGAGGGCCTCCTGGCCGCATGTCCGGCCCAGACCAGGTGGCCGGGGTTCGCCTGGGTCGCGGTCCGCCGGCGCAGGATCCCTGGCTGCCTCTTCCCGTGTCGTGGGGGCCCCGCCCGCGGGTCCTCTCGGCCACCGCTGGAGGGGGGGCCTCGCTGGCGGTGGGTTGCCTCCCGCCCTCCTCTCGACCTCTGTGGGGTTGCGGGTGGGTTCTGGGTTCTTCCTCGTCGGCCCCTGGTATCGCGGGTGGCGGGGTTGCTCCCCCCCTCCCCCACTATAGATACACTTCAGCTTTGACAGGATTATCACACACACACACACACACACACACACACACACACACACACACACACACACACACACACACACACACACACACACACACACATATATATATATATATATATATATATATATATATATATATATATATATATATATATATATATTAGACATATACGTATCTGCGCAGCACTTAGCAACCCAAGACCGCTGCATTGCATTGTGGGAAGTTTCTGCTTAGCTAGTGTCCATCAATCCATACTAATAAATTTCTCCGGAATGAGTATTGATAGTGCATACTATTGAGTACGTACTAATGTTTCGGACGCACTAAAAAAATCTCACATACTGTTTTTGCTACTCATGAGGGCGGAAGTATGGAATTTCGGACGCAGCTTTCAACTTTTTTCTCAAAGTGCAAAATGAAAAAAAAAAAATCTTCCTCCTCTAAAATATTATTATGGGCATGCCAAGTAGTGGCATGACCATATTGCAATCGTCCAGAATGGCCCAAAGGGCAATGCTGCTAGCATGCTAAAGTCGCAAAAGTCCCACTGCGCACCAGCGGGTGTACAGCATGACCCCGCACTGATGTGGAAAAAAAAAATCCCCAAAAAGTAAAACACGGCCGAAAAAATGAGGAAAAACATGAAAATGAAGGCGATATATTAGTATCTAGAAAAGGTTTCCCTTTTCTTATTATGGGCATGCCAAGTAGTGGCATGACCATATTGCAATCGTCCAGAATGGCCCAAAGGGCAATGCTGCTAGCATGCTAAAGTCGCAAAAGTCCCACTGCGCACCAGCGGGTGTACAGCATGACCCCGCACTGATGTGGAAAAAAAAAATCCCCAAAAAGTAAAACACGGCCGAAAAAATGAGGAAAAACATGAAAATGAAGGCGTAAATTAGTACCCAGAAAAGGTTTCCCTTTTCTTATTATGGGCATGCCAAGTAGTGGCATGACCATATTGCAATCGTCCAGAATGGCCCAAAAGGCAATGTTGCTAGCGTTTCGCTAACATGCTAAAGTCGCAAAGGTCCCACTGCGCACCAGCGGGTGTAAAGCATGACCCCGCTCTGTTGTGGAAAAAAAAAATCCCCAAAAAATGAAACACGGCCGAGAAAACCTGAAAAATGAAGGCGTTAAATTAGTATCTAGAAAGGTTTCCCTTTTCTTATTATTATTATTATTATTATTATTATTCTTATTCCGCACTTTTTTTCGTCCGTTAATGCGGCCCGAACCGCAACGTGCACCCATGCATGCCATACATCGTTAGATGCGTCTCCATCTTGCCTCGATGGGCATTACTTTTCTCCGTAATAGGGGTTACCGTGGCAACGCTAGATGCCAAAAAGCAAAAAAAAAGGCGAAAATTCCCGCGCTTATTGCTCGGCCGAACTTTATCGTAGAGACATCGTTCAAACTTTGAAACACTCGGCCCGATAGTCTTTAAAGGACCATACAACTTCATCATGCTAGTTATTACGGTTTTTGCGATATTTAACTTTCAATTTAAAAAAAAAATCACTTTTATTTTGGATGCTTGTTGCTAGGCAACGGTTTATCGTACAGACATCATTACAACATTGACCAACCCGGGACGCTTTGTACTGTAACATATTTTAGTCTCGTCATGCTTGCTATTACGGTTTTTGAGATATTCCACATTGTTCATTTTGACGCTAACGGAACTTCGGATGCTTGTTGCGCGGCAACGCAGTATCGTAGAGACTTGGTTCCAACGTTAAAATACTCAGCTTGATGTGGACTACAACATACTGAGGTCTCATTACGCTGTCGTTTACAGCTTTTGAGATATTAAAGCCAAATTGTCCCATTCTATCCTATGGGGCTTGTTACCATGGCAACAAAAACCAATGCATTTGTATGGGGGACCATGTGAATAAACAATCTGTTAATGCTGCCCGAACCGGAATGTGCACCCATGCATGGCATATATCGTTGGATGCGTCTCCATCGTGCCTCGATGGGCATTACTTTTCTCAGTCAAAAGTGTTACTGTGGCAACGCTAGATGCCATAAAGCAAAAAAAAAGGCAAAAATTCAGACGCTTATTGCTCTGTCGAACTTTATCGTAGAGACATCGTTCAAACTTTCAAACACTCGGCCCGATTGGCACTAACGGCTTGTACAAGCTCATTATGCCAATTATTAAAATTTTTGCGATATTGACCTTTCATTTTTTTTTTAAATTTCCATTTGACTTTGGACGCTTGTTGCTAGGCGACAGATTATCGTAGAGACATCGTACAAATGTTCCCCGACTCGGCACGCTGTGGCCGTCAACATATTCAAATTTCATGAAGCTGGGATTTAAGGAAATTTTATGTCAAAATCCATGCCAAATGGCCCCATTCATTCGGATGGGATTTTTTACCACGGTGAAAACAAAACCTATCCATTGTCATTGTCTATCATGTAGCCTGAACCGCAACGTGCACCCATGCATGGCATACATCGTTAGATGCGTCTCCATGTTGCCTCGATGGGCATTACTTTTTTCAGTCAAAAGTGTCACCGTGGGGGGCGCTAGACGCCAAAAAGCGCGCCCCATTTTTAACTATTGGGAGCACAGGAATGAATGCAATACAACCGTAAACACCTCAAACTGACATAGAACCACCCCAAACACAACCACTACAGCCCCAAACCAAAGCAGCAAGAGGGGTCGAATGGGCGGTAGGGCATGCCCATATCAAAATTTCCTGAAATTTTCTAGTTATTATTATTATTATTCTTATTCCGCACTTTTTTTCGTCCGTTAATACGGCCCGAACCGCAACGTGCACCCATGCTTGGCATACATCGTTGGATGCGTCTCCATCGTGATTCCATGGGCATTACTTTTCTCCGTAATAGGGGTTACTGTGGCAACGCTAGTTGCCAAAAAGCAAAAAAAAAGGCGAAAATTCCCACGCTTATTGCTCGGCCGAACTTTATCGTAGAGACATCGTTCAAACTTTCAAACACTCTGCCCGATAGTCTTTAAAGGACCATACAACTTCATCATGCTACTTATTACGGTTTTTGCGATATTTAACTTTCAATTTAAAAAAAAAATCACTTTTATTTTGGACGCTTGTTGCTAGGCAACGGTTTATCGTACAGACATCATTACAACATTGACCAACCCGGGACGCTTTGTACTGCAACATATTTTAGTCTCGTCATGCTTGCTATTACGGTTTTTGAGATATTTCACTCTTCTCATTTTGATGCTAACGGAACTTCGGATGCTTGTTGCGCGGCAACGCAGTATCGTAGAGACTTGGTTCCAACGTTAAAAGACTCAGCTTGATGTGGACTACACCATACTGAGGTCTCATTACGCTGTCGTTTACAGCTTTGGAGATATTGAAGCTAAATTGTCCCATTCTATCCTATGGGGCTTGTTACCATGGCAACAAAAACCTAATGCTGCTCGGACCGCAATGTGCACCCATGCATGGCATATATCGTTGGATGCGTCTCCATCGTGCCTCAATGGGCATTACTTTTCTCAGTCAAAAGTGTTACCGTGGCAACGCTAGATGCCAAAAAGCAAAAAAAAAGGCGAAAATTCAGACGCTTATTGCTCGGCCGGACTTTATCGTAGAGACATCGTTCAAACTTTCAAACACTCGGCCTGATTGGCACTAATGGACCCTAGAACCTCATTATGCCAACTTTTAAAGTTTTTGCGATATTGACCTTTCTTTTTTTTTTTAATTTCCGTTTGACTTTGGATGCTTGTTGCTAGGCAACAGATTATCGTAGAGACATGATACAAATGTTCCCCGACTCGGCAAGCTGTGATCTTCAACATATTCCAATTTCATGAAGCTGTGATTTAAGGAAGCTTTAATGTAAAATCCATGCCAAATGGCCCCATTCATTCGGATGGTTTTTTTTTACCACGGTGGAAAAAAACCCTATCCGTTAACGTAGTCTGAACCGGAACGTGCACCCATGCACGGCATACACCGTTAGATGCTTCTCCATCGTGCCTCGATGGGCATTACTTTTCTCAGTCAAAAGCGTTACAGTGGGGACGCTAGACGGCAAAAAGCGCGCCCCATTAATAGCTATTGGGAGCACAGGAATGAATGCAATACAACCGTAAACACCTCAAACTGACATAGAACCGCCCCGAACACAAACACTGCAGCCCCAAACCAGAGCGGCGAGAGGGCTCGAATGGGCGGTAGGGCATGCCCATATCAAAATTTCCAGAAATTTTCTAGTTATTATTATTATTCTTATTATTCCGCACTTTTTTTCGTCCATTAATACGGCCCGAACCGCAACGTGCACCCATGCATGGCATACATCGTTGGATGCGTCTCCATCGTGATTCGATGGGCATTACTTTTCTCAGTAATAGGGGTTACCATGGCAACGCTAGTTGCTAAAAAGCAAAAAAAAAGGCGAAAATTCCCGCGCTTATTGCTCGGCCGAACTTTATCGTAGAGACATCGTTCAAACTTTGAAACACTCGGCCCGATAGTCTTTAAAGGACCATACAACTTCATCATTCTAGTTATTACGGTTTTTGCGATATTTAACTTTCAATTTAAAAAAAAAATCACTTTTATTTTGGACGCTTGTTGCTAGGCAACGGTTTATCGTACAGACATCATTACAACATTGACCAACCCGGGACGCTTTGTACTGCAACATATTTTAGTCTCGTCATGCTTGCTATTACGGTTTTTGAGATATTCCACATTGTTCATTTTGATGCTAACGGAACTTCGGATGCTTGTTGCGCGGCAACGCGGTATCGCAGAGACTTGGTTCCAACGTTAAAAGACTCAGGTTGATGTGGACTACAACATACTGAGGTCTCATTACGCTGTCGTTTACAGCTTTTGAGATATTAAAGCCAAATTGTCCCATTCTATCCTATGGGGCTTGTTACCATGGCAACAAAAACCAATGCATTTGTATGGGGGACCATGTGAATAAACAATCTGTTAATGCTGCCCGAACCGGAATGTGCACCCATGCATGGCATATATCGTTGGATGCGTCTCCATCGTGCCTCGATGGGCATTACTTTTCTCAGTCAAAAGTGTTACCGTGGCAACGCTAGATGCCATAAAGCAAAAAAAAAGGCAAAAATTCAGACGCTTATTGCTCGGTCGAACTTTATCGTAGAGACATCGTTCAAACTTTCAAACACTCGGCCCGATTGGCACTAACGGGCCGTACAAGCTCATTATGCCAATTATTAAAATTTTTGCGATATTGACCTTTCATTTTTTTTTTAAATTTCCATTTGACTTTGGACGCTTGTTGCTAGGCGACAGATTATCGTAGAGACATCGTACAAATGTTCCCCGACTCGGCACGCTGTGGCCGTCAACATATTCAAATTTCATGAAGCTGGGATTTAAGGAAATTTTATGTCAAAATCCATGCCAAATGGCCCCATTCATTCGGATGGGATTTTTTTACCACGGTGAAACAAAAACCTATCCATTAATGTAGCCTGAACCGCAACGTGCACCCATGCATGGCATACATCGTTAGATGCGTCTCCATGTTGCCTCGATGGGCATTACTTTTTTCAGTCAAAAGTGTCACCGTGGGGGGCGCTAGACGCCAAAAAGCGCACACCTTTAATAACTATTGGGAGCACAGGAATGAATGCAATACAACTGTAAACACCTCAAACTGACATAGAACCACCCCGAACACAACCACTACAGCCCTAAACCAAAGCAGCTGGAGGGGTCGAATGGGCCGTAGGGCATGCCCATGTCAAAATTTCGTGAAATTTTCTAGTTATTTCTATTTTTAATACTAATACTCTACAAACGCAGTGGGCGGCCCTTATTTTGAAAGGCAACCGGAAGAAGTGTCTCCAGTGTGGGCGTGTCCGCGTCAGACTGGGACAGAACAGCTGAGCCTGAAACCCGCCGTGTCCCCGTCACTGTGTCCCGCTCCGGAATCATCATGTCCCGCCGCTCCGTGGAGGCTCTGAGCCTGCTGCTGGCGCTGCTGCTGCCGCTGCAAGGTCAGTGTTTTCCCGCAGCGGCGCAGACGCAAGTGCGGGGCGCACATGCGGGAGACCCGCATGTGCGCCCCGCATTTGCATCTGCGCCGCAGTAACGGTCCACTGCGGCATGAAGCACATGCGCTTCTCATCACCTGCTTCTATGGGAAATAAGCGATTTAATCATGTTTTATTGTGTCGGATGTCCTCGGGTCAGGTGTTTTTATTCATCAGGCTTGTACATGTGCAAAAGGCTCTACTGGAAATGAAATCTTTGTGTCACAGCTGCTGAAACTGAGACAAAGAAAATATCCAAATGTACAGGGTTCCTACGGGTGCTTGAAATCCTTGAAAGTGCTTGAATTTCAATGTTGTGTTTTCAAGGCCTGAAAAGTGCTTGAATTTTAGTTTAGGTGCTTGAAAGTGGTTTCACAAAATTGGGATCAGACTGTATAGTTTAGTTATTACAAGGAGAAATAAAATCAGTAAGATGAAACATAACTAGATGTTTACAGCACGATACAATATACATAATTGTGATAAAAAGCGGAAAAAATAATTATGAGTAATATTGTGATAAAGTCCTTTTATTTTCTGTAATGCAAAAAATGTCATACATTCTGGATTCATTAAAAATCTACTGAAATATCACAAGCCTTTTATTATTTTAATATTGCTGATCATGGCTTACAGCTTAAGAAAACTCAAATATCTTATCTCAAAAAATTAGAATATTCTGGGAATCTTAAACTGTAAGCCATAATCAGCAATATTAAGATAATAAAATGCTTGCAATATTTCAGTTGATTTGTAATGAATCCAGAATGTATGACATTTTTGTTTTTTTAATTGCATTACAGAAAATAAAGAACTTTATCACAATATACTAATTTTCTGAGACAGTCCTGTATATATTCTTGTAGATATTTTTTACCCCAGCGATAAGGTGCTTGAAGATTTTGAAAATGACCCTTGAAAGTGCTTGAAAAGTGCTTGAACTTGCCCTTGAAAAATGTGTAGTAACCCTGAATGTAACCTGAAGCATCAATCTGAACGCAGTATAAACACTGATACATATTTTAAATGTAAAAAGGGCAATGTTTTCCGTTGCTGTGGCAACCGTCTCCTGGTTTCCACCTCTGGGGTGGGGTCTCTTCTGGCCTGCACCTGTCACACATCCTCCATTGTTTCCTCTTCCACCTCCTCCTCCTCCCTCTGTCGGCTCATCTCTCTCTCTGCGGCGCACGCGGAACAAAGATCTGGCTAGGGTCGTCAGATTTGCAGCTTTATTTCAATAAACCCTGGTTTTGTGAGCCGGTGGTGGAATGAATCCACCGCAGTGATGCTTGAAAACGGAACCCGTCTTTTTGTCGGAATATCTGTCTGCTGCTTTCACGCTCTTTTAATCTGACTCCATCCTGCTGTCTATACACCCTCTCCTCTGGATGATGTCATCGGAATGGGACGTGTGTGTGTGTGTGTGTGTGTGTGTGTGTGTGTGTGTGTGTGTGTGTGTGTGTGTGTGTGTGTGTGTGTGTGTGTGTGTGTGTGTGTGTGTGTGTGTGTGTGTGTGTGTGTGTGTGTGTGTGTGTGTGTGTGTGTGTGTGTGTGTGTGTGTGTGTGTGTGTAAAAACATTAAACTGAACTCACATTAAAGCTTAGGCTGAAGGTTTAAGGTTATTTTTTGTTTTTGTTTTTTTCACCTCCTAAACATTAAGAAAAGAAATACATAAGGACACCACAGGACAATAACATAACCATCAACTTAGATAATCTTCTTATAAATAATATGTAATAAATTTCATAAATAAAGCTTAGGAAAAAAAAAAAAAAAAAAAAAAATATATATATATATATATATATATATATATATATATATATATATATATATTACATTTAACACAAAATCAAAAATCTGATGGTAGTCTATTATTTTGGGTGTCACACTCTAAATCTGAATATATATTTGACCTGAAGGAATTTTACATTCCAGGATGCTAAAATGCTTACTGACATTCAGAGTGTTTTTTTAAACAATATTTTTATTAATTTTTCACTTTTACAAGTAAAGAATGGATACATAATATGATCCACAGAAATACCAAGGAAAACAGGCAAACAAACAAACAGAACAAAAAAACAAAACAAAACACCAGCTCAGATCCATACTAATAATACCCTGGGTTACAGTAAAAATGTACAGTATGACCAGTCAAGAAAATCCCTGCAACATGATATTAGAGACATCAGCCTCCCAAGCTTTATAGAATTGGACTGTTTTTGAATGCAATATAAATGTAAGGTACTCTAATGGCACTAGATCAAACACCTTTGCCAGCCTTTTACAGTTGGTACTTTTTCATTGATTCACTGCAATAAAATATTCTTCCTCGCTGCATAAGATTCACAGTGTTCTTGATGCAATTTTACATTTATTTCATTACTCCGTTCATTACTAAAACCATTAACTGTCACAAGGCACAGTTATGTTTCACCTATTATGCTGCATCTTCACGCTTTCTGAATCTTGTGCAGCCAGTCATTTGGCTTTCAGGTTCATTGGCACTGACCAGTGGATTCTGATGAACCTGCTGACTCGTTTTTCTTCAGTAGATTCATCACATCCACAGCCTTCAGTATATTTTCTTTATTTTATTTTTTTACTTGTCTGATTATTTGGATTACTTTAAAAACCCAGATTTTCTTTCCCTTCAGGAAGGCCACCATGAGGGTGTGGTTTCTGGAAAGTGTGTTGTTTGATGCTCCATGTTTACGGCTAAAAATAAGCCGAACAGAGTCCAGACCCTGCAGGATTTACTGCCTTTTATTGTTGATTTGATTAATGCAGGCAGGCAATCACATTTAGAAGAAGAAATATAATCAGAAACCAAAAGTCAGCATGTGAGACCTTTTAAGAAAATCAGAATCAACGAGACCTGCAGTTAGTGGATCTCTATTAAAAACACCCTGTAACTTTGTAAAACTATATAAATATTTTAACAGACCTTTATATTAGTGTCAACTTCTAACTAATTCTGAAGGTAGAAAATGAGAGTTTTCTGATTGTGTATTGTATGATACACTAAATATTACGGTGAACAAATGGCGAGCGAGTAGCTCTAAGCAGTGAAGGGATGAAGGGGAAAGACAGCGGACAGAGTTTTATATAAGAGAAATATTTGGAAATATCTTCTTTTATGTTGAGTGCTTCATTAAGATAATCTCCTGTGTCAGTGCTCCATCTTTATGCACTTTATCTAGATGCTAGATGCTTATGGACAACATGGAAGGAAGGTTAGGGTAAGGCAGGTCAGGGTAAGTTTGGGTAGGGTATGGTTGGGTTATGGTTTGGTTAGGGGGCAAATATACTTGCTGTTTGAACCTGTGTTCCCGTCCGTTCGCGCTCACAACCAACTGCTCACCTCGGTCGCGTACAACGCGAGGTAAGCGCATCATACCGGATATAACCAGTTGAGGGCAGAATAAGAGTTGGAAAAGTAATTATATATTGGTTGGGTGAGGTTAGGGTTGGGTAGGATAGGGTTTGGTTAGGGTGAGGTTAGGGTTGGGTAGGGTTGGGTTTGGTTAGGGTGATGTTAGGGTTGGGTAGGGTAGGGTTAGGGTTAGGGTGAGGGTAGGGTTGGGTTTGGTTAGGGTAGGGTTTGGTTAGGGTTGGGTTTGGTTAGGGTAGGGTTAGGTTAGGGTTGGGTTTGGTTAGAGCAGTGCTTTTCAATCCTGGTCCTCGTGGGCCCCTGTCCTGCATGTTTTAGATGTTTCCCTGCACCAACACACCTGATTCTAATTAAAGATCCTCATTAGCTTGTCACCAAGGTCTGCACAACTCTGTTGATGACACAGGTACTTTTATCACGGTGTGGTGAGGCAGGGAAACATCTAAAACATGCAGGACAGGGGCCCACGAGGACCAGGATTGAGAAACACTGGGTTAGAGTAAGGTTAGGGTTGGGTAGGGTAGGGTTAGGTTAGGGTGAGGTTAGGGTTGGGTAGGTTAAGCTAGGTTTGGTTAGGGCCAGCCGGGGGAGGTGCCTAACTGAAAACTGGAAAAGCTCCTCCATGTCACTATGCAAACAGAACATTCACGGTTCTGAGGGAGGTAGAACCCAATGTGGACATTTGTGGAGCCAATCTGAACATTGTGTGGTTTTATTTTAAAGGGGACCTATTATGAAAAACACGTTTTTTCTTGCTTTAACATATATAAAGTGGTCTCCCCTCAGCCTGCCAACTCAGAGAAGGAGGAAAGCAACCAAATTCTGCAGTGTCTCTACAGCCGCCCGGATGAGCCGTCCAGTGTGATGTGGCTTCTATGAGCCGTTCAGATTCTGCTCCCGTTGTTACGTAACGAAAATGCGACAGTTTTCCTGAGTTTGTGTCCTCAAGGGTCCTCCGTCCTACATGTTTTAGTTGTGTCCCTGCTCAAACACCTGATTCCAACAGTTCATTAACTAATACGTTTGTTTGTCTTTTTCATTCCTGTTCTTATTAATAAAATGTCCAATAATCAACCCATCGATTGTTCAGCCATCTGATTAATCTGTCTACCTCTGATATTATCAATGTATTTTGTGTATGAAGATTGAAAAATACGATAAAATGAATGGTTATTAATACCGTTCGACTATCCTCTCCATAAACACAGGAAGTCTCATTGATGTATTGCTCAGGTAACCATGAACAAAGTGAAATGTATTTGTCCTAGTAAAGAACCTTGTGGAACTCCAAAATCAGCTTTGGTCTATTTAGTCGTCTTTTAATTGTGAATATTTACATTTTTTTGTTTTTTTGTTCCCTTTCTTGGTTTTTTCCTCATTCATTACTTCTGCATGGGTTATGTTTTTTATTTTAAGGGGTGTTATCACTAAAATGACATATGATGAAGTATTCATTTCCTTTCATACTTGTTTACAAAACGGAATAACGGAAGATAAAAGCCTGTGTGCCGTGGTGTGCATTGCCGCAGCGTGCTTGCTAATCCGCTGAGGTTTGTTTGTGTGAGGCTGTGTGTTTTCTGCTGGACGAGCTGAGCTCTGCAGTCCACACAAACAAGCCCAGAGCTTTAGTGTATTGTGGCTCCAGGGGCCGAGCTTTTGTGCCTGTGAGACAGCAACAAGAGCTGGATCTGGACTGCTGAGCATTTAAATCTGCCTTTCTTTCAGACCTAGCTTTGGCCTTCAAGACAGTGACGCTTTGTGCTTCTTCTGTCCTTTTCTGTCCTTTTTGCACCACAGTCCTGTCCCAGGAGTTTGACCTGGCCGATGCCCTGGGTCCTGTTGTCACCAAACCACGTAAGTCCTTTGTAACACTGCCCGCTTCCTCTCAGAGGAAACAGAGGTTGGGTTCGACGTAGAGCTGTTACATAACTTCACTTCTGTTAGTGGTGATGTGGGTGAAACAAAAAAACGTTGAAGAGGACACAAACCCGACACCGACACAAATCTGCACTAACCCGTCTGTGACATCACCCAGAGCTTTTGAAGGCTCTTCTTCTTCGTAGGCATGGGACGATATGAAAATTTCATATCACGATATTAGTGGACAAAAATATCACGATTACGATATTATGACGATATTAGCGTGTCGCTTATAAAATTCTTAAAATGCAAGGAAAAACACTAACCGTGGATCCACTGGTTCCTTCAGAACATTTATTCTCAAATCATTCTCAACACAGTGACACTTGAGGTAGAGAACAAATAGTGTACTGTAAATGTTATGCATTACAAAGTGTAAACTATAGTACCGGTACCGGTACTTATTTGAACTTTCTTTTTTTGTAAGAAAATACTTCCCTGAGAGTCGAAAGAAATAAGTGACAAATAGAAATAAAGTGACAAAGTAGAGCCAAATGCACACTGATTGTATTACTCTCTGAAACTTTAACAGTGGCTGGCTGCCTGCTACTTAGTACGGCTCTCTGGAAAAATAATAAAATAAAGGCACTGCTCTGTAGTATACAAAACAAAAGCTGCATGGCCAACACAACGATTGAGTGAAAATAAAGTGCCACAGTAGTGAAATGCACACGGATTGTACTACTCTCTGAAAAAATATTAAATAAATAATAAATAATATTAATAAAATACATGAAAAAAATAACACTGGCTTCTTGGCGATAATTACAGTACCCCACGATAACGTTATCGCGGCCGTTTTTTATCGCGATATACGATAATATCGTATATCGCCCCATGCCTAGCCAGCACAAACTCGCCCACTGCAGTCAACCCTTTTAGCCCGGCTTATGCTCACCCGGGATGCAAAATAATATCACTTCATTTTGATCAAATCTGTTCAAACAGTCTCATTTCCTCATCCCAAAGTAGCATCTGGAACCAGTGCTGCACTCGTTAATGTGAAATCTAACGATTGACACCAAAGATGTGGACAGGAGCAGTGGCGATTTTGGTCTGTAAATTTTGGTGGGGCCATGCTGGAAAATCTTATGCAATCAGTATCAAGTGAGAGAAGGGACCACAGCCCCTTTGACCACAAAATTGCAGCTGAATAATGCCATCATCACACAAACAGTGCCAATCTAACGACATATATTATCATATCAATAGCGCTACTGTTGTGCCCTTAAATAGGGAAAAGTAGTGAGGGAAGATGTATAAATGACAGACACAGCTCTTGCCTTCACTCGATTGTATTCAGTGAGGAAGAGGAGCGCTATTCCCCCTACTGGAACCCTGAGGTATTACCACTGGATTGACGCACAATTACCACAAACAATTACACTTTAAATGTATTTTCTACACAGTTATAACCGGAGCAACTTAGCAGAAATAACAAAAGAAAACGTATATTTTACAATACTCTGAAAAGGAATTAAATTATATTTTCTAAAAAAACGAAATAATTTGTTTTAATACTAAATACTCTCATCTGCCACACTACCAAATGGGCAGTGTTCAAGAGCTCCTCAAGATTGAAACAGCAACGTGACAACAATAAAAACACAATGCACAAGCACGACCGTGCACGAGCATGGCGTGTACGGCGCACATACAATACACAGCAATTAATATACAAAGCCACCACACAGAGTTTACCACAGCCAAACAGCCATTTCAGCACCACAGACAGGTAAACAGCTCCATCAGCGTCGGGGAGCCCACGTGAGGTCGTGTACCCCCCACACCCACACCCACACCCACACATGTATCGCCAGTTGCGCATTACACAAAGTCCACTATAATTCAAAGAATATAAGAACATGGTCAGTTCCACTATAAAAATCTGTTAGACTCACCGTTGACGATCACTTCTGGTTAAATCATCCGGTCGATGTGGTCCCAAACGTTTTATTTCCAACTTGATCTCAATTGCTAAAGTGCTAAATCGCACACTCACCAAATAGTCAACTTCATTCATTTTGAAAGAATGAAACGTCACCTATCAATCAAAGTACGTAGCCGGCGTACGGCGCGCGTCGCCGCGACCTACGCCGTAGGCTCTGCGTTGGTGTAACGCAGAACCATAAATCAGCCTTTATTCTGGCGCGGTTTGAAAAAGACAAGCGAGTGATTATATACATTCACTGAGTGAATATTATGAAAGTAAAATATTTATTTCTAGCTAGAAATAGTTTTTTTTTTATTCAGTCCGCAAATGACAGCGAAAAGCATTCTGGGAAATTCTGGGAACAGCCAATCACAGAGTGAGCTGTTTGATCGCCGGCCGACGCCGATTCAACATGTCTGCTTCAGTTCAGAGCATGGTTCAGAGCAGCCAATGAGAGGCGCTCTGGGGCCCTGAGCTCGCGGCCCCACTGTCGAAGCTAATGTGTGCGCTGTACACGCGCAGGCGCGCGCAGCAGTTCACCAGCTAACAACATTACAGGCAGAGGGGCCAGCTCCGCCGTGCCCCACCGAGCGGAAACAGAGGGGCTGGATCAGGCAGGGCGAACTATTTACACACAGTTACACTACAAAAAGTGTCAGCAGATGAAATTAAGTTGCATCAAATGAAAACTCCGGACATTTCATTGGAGACAAATTTATTATGAACTTATGTTTAATGACACATAATCTTCCCCTGCGCAGCAGCGCACTCTGGTGGGGCCGTGCCCCACCGGCCCCTAATGCAAAGACGCCAGTGGACAGGAGAGAAACTGCAGTTTTCTGGATGAGTACCCAACGCGGTACGAGTTTCAGCCCACGAAACCTCGTCAAGAGGTGGTTCCTAGTGGGAGATACATGCAGCAGCGGTCCAGGCCTGGTAAAAACTGGTTCCTGATTTATGGAAATGGGCCTCCTGTCATTCTTTACATCTTATTTACATCCCTGAAGAAACGTGAAGATATACGGCCCCTGTAATAACGATGTACAGTAATCCCTGGTTTTTCACGGGGGTTTTGTTCCAAAAAGAACCCGTGAAATTGGAAATCTTTTACAATTATTATACGGCTTTAAATTGCAGAGATCAGCCCCGCCCCACCACGACCCGATTAATTGAATTTGAACGGGAGAAAATGAAAAATGATCATGTAAAAAAAATACAATAAGTACAGTAGGACAAATTGTGACTGGCGTGTATTTCCCTTCTCTTCTGTACTGCCGCTGCATTCTGACTCGCTCTGTAGCGTCTTTTTCTTCTAAAGCTCGTGGTGCAGGTGTGTTTTTTCGAGAGAAGAACATAGTTAGGGGTCGTTGTTGTCGTTCCTTTTTCTTCTGGGCAAAAAGATTGTTATAAACCGACATTCCACCATGGATTATATCTGAGACTGTAATGAACGATTCATCAAAGGGTCCCGTTCTTCAGCTGCTGCTGAAGCTCATTGGCCGTTCTCAGCATTGTTGCTAAGCAACCAACGTTATTGACACAGGAAGTGAAGAAGCGGGGAGACTGTTTAGCCAATCAGAATGCAGAACACGATGCACAATGCAAATCCGTGAAGCAGCGAGACGTGAAAGGTGAACCGCGTTATAGCGAGGGAATACTGTACGCAAGATTCTTGATGACATTTGGGCCCAGCAGAATATTATGTGAAGGCTTGGAGAGTGAAAAGGTGAGGGTGCCAGGAGTGGATGAAAGCCCAGCCTCTGAAGATGCGATATCTTTAAAAAGTTCATACTGCAGATACGTGGAGGTTTTTGTTGGCATCCAGTAGTACTTCATCAAAGTACTCTGGCACAATCAGAAACCAACCTGTGAAGTTTGCTGTCCCCAAATTCTCTGCGGATCTTCAGGTCATCGATGTGTTTGGATCAGCGCGTTTCAGCTGATGTGCCACGAGAACCCACCCTACTTTACATCAGAAGTGAAAAACAGTTACTGACCATTGTGGTAATGTCTTAGCGTTAACGGTTCCACAAATGTCTCTCTGGAATGTTAGAGATCCAGCTTGTGTAAAGGTGTTTAGGTAATTTCTGAATGTTTTGTTTTTAAATGAAGCCACGACGACTGTGAAGCCAGGAGTGCCGGCAGGTGGAGCAGGAGGAGGTAAGAACCCCGGAGCTGCTGCAACACAACACACTAAAGGCTCAGTTATGGTTCTGCGTCACACCAACGCAGAGCACACGCCGCAGCCGTGACGCCGCGCTGAACCCTTCTGACTTCTCCGTCACTCCATTTGGTCGCGGTGCAGTACCCCCCGCGGCCACTAGTTAGCGATCTTTTTCTGAATGGTTTATCCGACTTTTTCCGGTCACAGTAAATCAAAGAAATAAGGACAACTATTGTGCAAAAAAACAAAAACAAAAAAAATCACACATAAACGAAGAAAAGAGCCCTGGAAGTTCACTACTGATTCAAACCGGAAACCGGAAATGCTTCGCTTTCAAACGAACCAATCACAGCCCTCTTGGTCTGCGTGTGGTCGGCGTCTCCTCGACGCGTAGTTACAATTTTCAGGAGGTGCGCGTCAGTGACGGCGCAGTTGACGGCGTGTCCTCTGCGTCGATCCAAACCACACGCCGTAGGCACGGCGCCATTTTGACGCAGAAGCATAACTGAGCCTTAACCAGCAGACCAGCCCTGCAGAGGCGGTTGACCGGAGTTTTGAATCTGTTTTTTTTTCTTTTTTTTTGTTTTTTAACATTTTATTTATACATTTTTTACATCAAACAGAAGCAATCACACAGGATAGTAAGGCAACAACAAAGATAAGTCGACAGAGACACAATCAAACACAATAAAGAATTAAAAATAAATAAATAAAATTAAAAAAAAATTAAATAAAAATAGCTTGCCAGATAGTTCATGTCTCAGTCTTTCAACATGTAACACTTTTATGAGTTCCCTCAACCAAGCCTCAAACTTGGGGGCTGAATCAGATTTCCACAGTTTCAGGATACGTCTCTTGGCGATCATCATGCCAAGTGTCAGGGCAATACTTATGTTGCAAGTTTTCCATAGTAGCAAAATGTCCAAATAGAGCGGTTGCAGCATCAGGTGTTATAGTAATCTTTTTTTTTTTTGTAGATATCTATATAGGGCAATAAAAAAAAGAAAAAAAAAATAAGATTTACAATAACAATATAATTATCAATACACCCCCCCCCCCCTTTTTTTTTTTTTTTTTTTTACTTTTCATAACATTAATTAAACCAAAATAAATAAATAATAATAATAAGAGAAAAAAATAAGAAAAATAAGATAAATAAATAAGTAAATAAAAATAAATACAACAACACACCCCTCTCCCCTTCCCTCCCTCTTATGGTCAATACATTACATCATTCAAAATCATTTAACTTCTTTTGACATATGTCTATCAATACTGGAACAAAAATGAATAATACATTAAATAATCAAGTCCTGCGTAAACTCATTCATTAATATAGTAGATGATTCAGATCATTAATTCAATAAAGGCAAAAAATCCAAAAAAGGTCCCCAAATAAGGTCAAAGTCTCTAGTTTTTTTTTCTAACGGAATACAGTATTTTTTCTGCAGTATTATATGATCCAAGTTCATTGATCCACTGTTTGGGTGCTGGGGGGTGTTACAGTAATCTTGAAGACAGAGGAAAACGACTGAAAGATGAGAGACCGAAAAGTGTACAGTTTCGAGCAAGACCAAAAAAGATGGGCTAGAGCAGGGGTCACCAACCCTGGTCCTCGAGGGCCCCTATCCAGCATGTTTTAGATCTTTTCCTGCTTCAGCACACCATGATACAAGGAGCTGTGTCAACAACAGAACTGTCCAGACCTTGATGACAAGTTAATGACGACCATTGATTAGAATCAGGTGTGTTCATGCAGGGAGACACCTAAAACATGCAGGATAGAACTCTCGAGGACCGGAGTTGGAGACCCCTGGGCTAGAGAGCCTTCCGTAGTGTTGCACCAATTACAAAGTTACAAACCTTCTCGGATAACTAAAGAAAGTGCTACACTCATTGATAATATTTTTACTAACATTCATGGCCCGGTAAAAAGTGGTATAATTTTAAGTGATATTAGTGATCATTTTCCCATATTTGTGGGTCTACATAGTTTAAAGGTTAAATCTTCTGTTGGCGTGAGTGAGCAAACTTGTAAAATGGTAAGAATAAGGACCCGGGAAAGAATTGAGGCTTTAAAGATGGACTTAACACACTGTAATTGGAATGAGGTCTATGTTGAGGACCCTACTCAGGCCTATGACTCATTTCTGTCTATATTTTCAGAGCTATACAACAAACATTGTTCTATTAGAAAGTGTTGGGTGAAGGGAAAATATAATGGGAAACCATGGATGACTAAGAGCCTACAAAAGGCATGTAAAAAGAAAAACGTTTTATATAAGAAATTTTTACAACTAAGAACCACTGAAAGTGAGAAAAAATACAAGTTATACAAGAATACACTTACTACTATCATGAGAAGACAGAAGATGGAATATTACAACAAATTACTAGAGGACAGTAAAAACAATATTCAAAAGACTTGGAAAGTAATTAATCATATTATCCGAAATAGACACAACAAATCAGAATACCCAAGCTATTTTTTGAATGGCTCAGGGGATACAGTAGATAGTTTGAATAATATTGCTGTTCAATAATTATTTTGTTGGAGTTGGTTGTAACTTGGCCAGTAAAATTAGAGTGTCTAAGGATAAACAACATATGTTTGATGAACTCATTAAAGGAAACAATAATACTATGTTCCTTCATGGAATTGATGAAACTGATGTAATTGAGATTGTAAAAAAATTCAAGAATAAATCATCAAATGATATAAATTTCATTGACATGGTAATTGTTAAAGAAGTTATTGGCCAAATTGTAAGCCCTCTGACCTATATATGCAATCTGTCTTTCCAAAAGGGTGTTTTTCCAAATAATATGAAAATAGCGAAGGTTATACCCGTATTCAAACATGGAGATAAGCATTGCATTGATAATTATAGACCAGTGTCCCTTCTCCCCCAATTCTCAAAAATACTAGAGAAATTATTTGTTAAACAAATGGATTTTTTTATAGATAAATATAAAATATTGAGCGAACATCAATATGGTTTTAGGGAGAATAGAAATACAGAATATGCAGTGTTGGAGAATGTAGAAGAAATAGCAACAGCAATTGAAAATGATGAATATTCTGTTGGTATTTATATTGATTTACAGAAGGCATTTGACACCTTAGATTATAGTATATTATTAAGAAAACTAGATAAGTATGGATTTAGAGGTGTGGCTTATTCTTGGCTTAAGAGCTATTTGGAAAATAGACAACAATGTGTACAAATCAATAACACTGTCACAATTCAGGGAGGTCACCTGTGGCGTACCCCAGGGATCTGTGATTGGTCCAAAACTTTTTTTACTTTATATAAATGATATTTGTAATGTTACTGAATTGTTAAAATGTATTATTTTTGCAGATGATACAAATATGTACTGTTCTGGGAAAAATGTAAAGGAACTTCTGTCCTCAATTGAAAGGGAATTAAAACTTGGTTTGACGTTAATAAGTTATCACTTAACATTAAAAAAACAAAATTTATGGTTTTTGGAAACCGAAAAGAAATTTATGGGGATATTACATTAAAAATATGTGATTCTGAAATTGAAAGAGTATTTGATATAAAATTCTTAGGGGTTGTTATTGATTGTAAATTAACATGGAAACAACATATTAGATACATAAAAGGAAAGATTTCAAAGTCAATAGCAATCCTGTATAAGTCTAGAAATATATTAAATCATAAAGCACTACATTTAATTTATTGTTCATTAATATTACCTTATATATCATATTGTGTGGGAGTTTGGGGCTCGACGTATAAGACAACAGTAAATGCTATAGTGCTATTACAAAAACGAGCCATACGTATTATTAATAGAGTAGGATATTATGAACATACAAATCAATTATTTATAAAATCCCATATTATTAAATTTTATGATTTGGTTTATTATAAAATAATGCAAATAATGTATAAAGTTAGATTAAAGTTACTCCCTGTCTGTGTACAACGTTTTTTCTCAGTATATGAGTCAAATTATAATTTGCGTTTTGTTTGTAAATTTGTATTACAAAAAGCTAGAAAAGAGACTAAAAGGAGATGTATATCTGTTGTGGGAGTTAAATTCTGGAATGAAGCTAATATAGATTTACGAATGTGCAGCTCATTTTCAGTTTATAAAAAAAAGATTTGTAGAGCAATCTTTCAAAGTTACAATGGTTAACATTTGTTTTTGTTTGCTGCTGTTCTTTGATGTTTATGTGTATACATATATAGGTGTGTATATGTGTGTGTGTATATATGTGTATGTATGTATGTGTGTATGTATATATATGTATGTATGTATATATATATATATATATATATATATATATATATATATATATATATATGTGCATGTGTATATATGTATATGTGTGTATATATATATATATATGTGTATATGTATGTATATGTTTTTTTTATATATTTTGTATATTATGTGTATATAGAAGTATATATATATATATATATATATGAAGGCATATAAAAGGATATGTATGAAGGATATATATAAACCTTATTGGTCCTCCTTTCTGTTTTTTCTGGATTAGCTTTGCTATTGTTTGTTGGTATGTAGGACAGGCATTAATATAAGCACTATGCTTCTGCCTGTGCCTTTTCAGTCACTATTTTATTTTGATCACTATTTTATTTTGATAATGTTTGTGTTCAATGTTTGTTTGGTGAAGTGACTGAATAAAGAATTTCAATCAGTCAATCAAAGTGGACAAACATTAGGAAAAATTCTGTGCAGTTTTGTCTTGGAGAAGAATCTATGAACAACCGTGTACTGGATCAGTTGGAGTCTAGCATTAACAGATGAACCTGGTTTGAATCTCTCCTGAACCCCAATGGGGAGCAGCCTCCCACCTGTTTAGACCCTAGGAGACACAGACGCTCTGCTGAGACGACGACGACAGTTTCGAACACAACCGTTGATGCGTGGATGGAGCATTAACTTCAGTAACTTCACTGTGTATAGTCAGTGAATATTCTAAAAAGACCTTTTTCACAAGGCATGAGATTAACATTACTACTACTACTACTACTACTACCACTACTACTACTACTACCAGAGGTGTGTAGTAACGAGTTACATTTACTCCGTTACATTTACTTGTGTAAGTTTTGGGAAATGTACTTTTAGGAGTAGTTTTTGAATCACTATACTTTTTACTTTTACTTGAGTAGATTTGTGAAGAAGAAACTGTTCCTCTTACTCCGCTACATTAGGCTACGTTGAGCTTGTTACTTTTCTTTTATCTCTTTTATCCGCGTACGCGTCAAACGCATGACATCACTGAGTGATTCTTTGGGAAAAATGTTTGTTTTTGCATGTTTTGTCACATTTACACAGACTCAAACACACAGAGTTTATATGAGTTCATGGGCTTGTTTTAGTTCTGCCTGGTTAAAAAAGAAAAGTACAAAGGCTTGAAATTTTGTGCTACTTGTGCTTAATTTATTTTTTTATTCAGTTATTATTTTATTTATTAAAGTACTTGAATTTACTTTAAGATTATTTTAATTTAAGCTATTTTTTATTAATTTTAATTTATTTGATTATTTTATTGATTTAATTTGCCTAAAGATGATTATTTTGTACTTTTGTCTGTTTGAATGGTTGTGTTAAAAAAATAAATCAGACGTTACTCAACAGTTACTCAGTACTTTAGTTTTTTCACCAAGTACTTTTTTACTTTTACTCAAGTAATTATTTGGATGACTACTTTTTACTTCTACTTGAGTCATATTATTCTGAAGTAACAGTACTTTTACTTGAGTACAATTTTTGGCTACTCTACCCACCTCTGACTACTACTGTCATTTAGCAGACGCTTTAATCCAAAGCGACTTACATCTGAGAGAACAACAAAAGCACAAAAATCACATAGGAGGTCCAGCTTGGATCAGTGCTGGTCAGACTGCTGGGAGTCCACTTGGACACAGGTGTTTTTTTTCTAAGAAGACACCATCTTGTCATAAATGCATGCATCTTACTAGATGCCAAAGTGCTCCTTAAAGAGCTGAGTCTTTAGCTTGCTCTTAAAAGTAATCTTCAGTCTTCATTAATCTTCAGGAAATGTTGAAAACAGACAGAGGTGTCAAAAGTATTCGCATTCATTACTCAGGTAGAAGTATAGATACTAGAGTTTAAAAATACTCCTGTAGAAGTTGAAGTATCAACTCAAGTTTTTTACTCAAGTAAAAGTATAAAAGTACTGGTTTCAAAACTACTTAAAGAATAAAAGTAAAAGTAATGTAAGGGGGAAAAAAGCCATTAAGGACAAAAGCCATTGAAAATGAATGTATCTTAGTATAATGCAAATATATTAAAGAACCATATATGTGTACTATTGAGCATTAACATGTGTTTCAGAGAGCAGGAGATATGATGACTAGTTGCCTATAAGTATTGTAATGGTGCAAAAAGTCAAACTTCAGAGGCATGTTATCATTTATCCTAACCTTTATTGGAATGTACATCCAAGTTTAGTTGCAGGAATCTGAGGGAACGGATGTAAGAACAAAACTGGACAAGAACATCTGAAACAACCACAACCAAATTCACTCTATCTGGATGGAGGAATTTAACTGGATAGTTTTTTTTAAAGGCCAAAATGATATAGAGTAACGAGGCTGTTTTTAAAATGTAAGGAGTAAAAAGTACAGATAATTGCGTGAAAATGTAAGGAGTAAAAGTAAAAAGTCGTCTGAAAAATCATTACTCCAGTGAAGTATAGATAACCAAAATTTCTACTTAAGTAAGGTAACAAAGTATTTGTACTTTGTTACTTGACACCTCTGAAAACAGACGCCTCCAAAACCCAGAACACCTGCTCATTGAAACCAACAGAAAAGCCACGGGTCGCTCTCAGGGACTGGGTGCCGGTTTTAGAGGAAAAATGTTCTTGGATTTTGACATGAGACAAAAAATGGTTCGGAAGAATTTTTCCTTCCAAAACTTTAAAAGTGACGACGTTTATTTTCTGTAGACTTGTCTTTGGACGATTTCTTCAACGGTGGAGATGCTGTCGTCACCACCACCACCACCAAAGCCCCACCCAAGGTGCTGCCGAAGGCCACCACCAAGGCTCCAGCCAAGCCCAAGCCCAAGACAGGTGAGAACGTCCACGCTCCTCTGGGTTAGTGGTCCATGCGTAAATGCAGAAGGAACCAGGCCCGCTGGGGATCTGAACTGAGCAACTGTTGTAGATTTAAGTTGGACGTTATACTCTTACGCATTTTAACCCGCTCCTTGACCTCCAGTGTTGACGTTTACTTGATAACTGGACATCTGAACTGCTTCAGTCCTTGTTTTAGGTCTCCGAGTCCTAGTTTTAGGTCACAAGTCCTAGTTTCAGTTCTTTTAGGTCTGGTTTAAATTTTACTTGTGCTGGTTTTAGGTCCACTAGTCCTAGTTTCAGTTCTACTTGTCCTGGTTGTGGGTAAGCTCGTCATGGCTTCAGGTCCACTATTCCTGGTTTCACGTTGACTAGTCTTAATTTCAGTTCTGTTTGTTCTGGTTTCAGTTCTACTAGTAGTAGGTCTGCTAGTTCTCGTTTCAGGTCGGCCAGTCATGGTCTTAGTGCCACTAGTCCGGGTTTCAGTTCTGCTGGTCCTAATATTATCTTACCAGAAAGGTCTGTACGTGTGTGACCTTTAAACACCTCTACCCTCTGCATGACCCCGGATCACGCTCCCGTGGTGACCAGTCAGACCTGACCCACCTCGTTCAGGTTCCCTCTTACAAGGAGTTTTTACACATTTAAGCATGGGACTTGCTCCTCCTCCTCCTCCTCCTCCTCCTCCTCCTCCTCCTCCTCCTCCTCCTCCTCCTCCTCCTCCTCCACCCTTTCAGACTGACCCCTTTAGTTTCACTTTGATTTACTGCTCTGTTTCTAACTCCCCGTTTGCTCCTTGTTTGCTCCTCATTTCACATTTGCATTGATCTTTGACCCTTTCAGTTGGTGCCGACTTTGACCTGTCAGATGCCTTGAACCCAGACAACGACATTCGCGGCCGAGATAAGAACAAGAAGAAGGGAGGTTGGTGGGAACTTCTCCAGAGGGTCCGCTGTGTCAATCACCTGTCTTTATTAAGTCAAACGGCTTAGTAAAGAATTTACGTGGAATCAAAGCCGTTGTATGTGTGGAGTTTGAGAAAAAAATCATCCACAAAAAAAAAACAAAACAGGATGGTTTGATCTGGCTTGTCAAGTTCTGCACATACACGCTTTAAGTCATCATCTATTGGGGTTTCAGAACTTTACTGTAGGTCCACCATCAAAGCTGTCCGTCAAAGAGTCCATCTAATGACACCCCCCTTCCCTATCCCAACCAACCCTCCCCCAACCGACCCATCCCCAATCGCAACCGACCCATCCCAACAACCCTTCCCCCACCCCATCCATACCAACCCCTCCCCTATCCCAACCAATCCCACCCCAACCGACCCCATCCCCCATCCCAACCAACCCAATCCCCCATACCAACCGACCCAATCCTCCATCCCAATGACCCCATCCCAACCAATCCCACCCCAACCGACCCCAAACGACCCCATTCCCCCATCCCAACAACCCTTGCCCCATTCCCCATCCATACCAACCCCACCCGAACCAACCCAATCCCTCATACCAACGACCCCATCCCAACAAACCCCACCCCAACCTACCCATACCAACAACCCTTGCCCCATTCCCCATCCATACCAACCTCTCCCCCATCCCAACCAACCCCACCCGACCCAATCCCCTATACCAAAGACCCATGCTCCATCCTAACGACCCCTCCCCCCCATCCCCTGTACTGTCTCCATCTAATTTCAAACCTCAGTTTCAAAACAAAGTCGGGACGCTGTTTTGTAAATGTGAGCTCGCGTTTTATTCATGAGACGAAACAGAGAACATATCAAATGTCTGACCTGAGGAGATGAAGATAACTCTGTCATTCCTATGTTGATGGCAGGAACACATCTCTAAAAAGCTGGTTCAGGGTGACGTTTACGGGCATGAAGCGTCAGCAGCTGTCCATGAACATCTGGAAACCAGCTGGGGTTGATCTTTCTATTTCATGATGCTCCAGTAGATCTGAGTAGATTACTTTCTGAATCTTTTAATGACGAACCTTCCCTCACTGAGTAGATAGATAGATAGATAGATAGATAGATAGATAGATAGATAGATAGATAGATCGATCAGCTCATTTCTAGTAGTAGTACTAATGAAAACAAAAGAAAAACCAGCAGTGTTACTAGCAAGGAAATCAACATCTGCAGAGGTAGAACCCATGTCACTGGCCTCAATTACTTCATTATTTTCCACTATCGTAAGATGAGCAATGGCCTCCCTAAATTTAGCAATAGCTTCATCACACAAACATCTGCTAAAATAATACCTCCTATTTTGCGCTTCAACATCGACCATATTAAATTCAAACATTATTAGATAGTGGTCGAATACGAGGGAGTTTACAGGCGAAACCAACAGATTATCGGCTTCGACACCGTAGGTTAGGACGAGATCCAGGGTATGATTAAAATAGTGCGTCGGTTTGTTTACTTTTTGTGAGATACCCATAGATTCTAGAAGAGAATTGAAAGCTAATTTAAAATTATCACTGTCAACATCCATATGAATGTTAAAGTCACCCACTATGATGATTTTATCTGTACTGATCAATAAACCAGGTAGTAAATCTGAGAATTCAGACAGAACTCTAGATAAGCACCAGCAGGGGGCCGGTACACTACCACTAATAAAACTGGCTTCTCTGATTTCCAGCTCAGGAGTTTCCGACTTAGCTTAGGCTTTCGAATGTATTATAATCGCATTTAGGTTTAGATTTTGTTTGAAGACTGGAGTTATAAATTGCTGCGACTCCTCCGCCTCGGCCCGTGATTCGAAGAAAATGATGATTAAAGTAGCCGGGCGGAATCGATTCATTTAAATTAACATACTCTTTAGTTTAAATGAAATGAAAAAGAGTATTAAGAATGATATGAGGTACAGAGGCGATGGTTATTATTTTAGATATGGGGCGGTACTATTGTAAGTAACAGGTTCTTCTCCTGACACCAGCTTGCTAGTGTATTCACCTCGTTATTAGCAATGAGTCCCAAGATGGGGGTATCGTCGGCATGCGTGAACAGGGAGTACAGGAGTGGGCTAAGAACTGCGTCCTGCCGAGTTCCGGTGTTGACGATCAATGTGGAGGAGATGTCCATTCAGACGCTTGTGGTCTGTTGGTCAGGAAGTCCGATATCCAGCTGCAGATGGAGTTCTCCAGGCCCAAATTAGGGAACTTCAAGACCAGTTACTTCGTACGTGATCATACATCTGACCTGGTGGGATCGCAGATGTTCCTCCAGGTGTTTAGTATCACGTACTTCTCTAGACTTTACTGACCATTGCCCAATTTTTTAAAGATGTGCTGCTGCCATCAAAACCATCTTTTTCATTAAATTGTAAAATGTGTTTTCCAAATCTATGATATGTTTTCTAGGTTTTATTGTGAATGAAATATAGCATATGTTTGTAGGATACCATTATGTTGTTTCTTTTGGTTCATGCAGCGTCCCGGCTTTTTGGGAGTTGGGGTTGTAGGAAAGTGCAGTGACGCGCCGGCTGATGCTGGTGTCCACTGTGGTGATGGTTTGTTTCTTCTCAAGGGAGTGAATTTTCCGATGACGATCTGGCCGCCGTCGGCGACGACAACACCTACAAACCCGACAAAGGCAAAGGTAACGTTTGTTCCTCCATAGAGGATTTGTGTAACAGTGTTTGACCCCGTCACCACAGAAATCCTGAGACTGGGTTGTCCCTCCACAGGCGGGCGTCCCAAAGCCGACGATCCCATCGATCAATACGACGACAACAGCGGTGGGTTTTCCTTCTCCGAACTGCTCAGAAACGTGTGGTTGCCTGATTGGCATATTGATCAGCATCCATGTGCGGGTTTGTTTTCCCAGAGACCACGGCGGAAGTGGGCACCATTGCAGGGATCGCTAGTGCGGTTGCCATGGCGCTGGTGGGAGCCGTCACCAGTTACATCTCCTACCAGAAGAAGAAGTTTTGCTTCAGTATACAACGTAAGTTTCATGACACTTCTGTGAGAGGTCGTCCTTCATTTTAGAGATCTCTGGTGGAGAATCACCCCCATTAGCTCTCCAGCCCCCACTGGATCCCCTGTTCCCTCTACCTTCCACACCTTTTTGATATTCTTCCCCGAATCCTTGTACATTTATCACCTACCACCTCTGGAGTTTGTCAGCCACCATTATGTCCCACAGGATCTTCGCTCTTTCCACCAATCTTGGAGGCGATATCTCGGCCATATCTACGTCTGTTCCTGATTGAGTTTCTGCTGAATCTTCTGAATGCTTGACTTTTATTGTATTTCTTTAGATGAAGCCCATCTAGATCATGGATGGTTAACATTTAGATGTGGATGAGTCGTCCAGATGTGCAGTAACCGCTAACACGCCTCCACGTTGGCTGCACAGATGTTTCTTTTGTTCCTTTCATATGACCCAATCTTTCCAGTGCAGGGTTCTCGTGCTTCAGAGCCGGCGGTTGATGGTGTGGTGTTGTGTTTCAACAGAGAGCCTGAACGCCGACATGACCAAGGCTGAGAACCCTGAAGCGGTGGTGGCATCAGAACCACAAGGTACGGACCTGCAGGACCCGAGACGCTTTTCTGTCCCTCTAGTAAAACTGTCCAGACGGTTTAGTACCCTCTTCCTCCTCTGTCAGGTTCTTGTGATGAGTTCAGAACACTGGTAAAAACCCAGAACATCACAGAGCCTGGACTTGTGTGACGCCAATCCCAGACACCCGCAGATGATGAGCAGAACATGGACTTTCTTTTTAGGCAGGACTTTTTCAACCCTGCAGAACCTGACACCTGGGTTAGGGTTAGGGTTAGTAAGGTGTCGTTTATGGCGGTAGTACTTCTCCAGAGCCTGAAGCAGAACCCTGCAGTTCCTCTACTGACCACCAGGGTCCGGATTCAGACCCGCTGGGACTCTGGGTAGCCAGTCCTACTAGTGTCTCGGAAACACCTAAAACGAGGACATTTCGCCAGATTTGATCAGAATAAACGTATAGTAATATTAATTTGCATCATAGGTTAGCATAAGCTAAGTAAGTCAAACTAAATTGGCCCACTTTGATTGACAGCAGAAGGGGGACGACAGTGGCATGACACTGTGCCGAAAGGGGAGGTTTCAAAGCTTTCTTCAGGAAACATGTGGACGGCGTCACACAGATGGTTGTCCAGTTCTTTTTCTGCAGTCTACGATTTAAACTTGAGGTTTTTGGGGTTCATGCCGACTGCAAAGAAACGAGTCAAAGTAAACTACATTTATCGTTTTAATATTCTTCTCGTGCATGTTGACCCAAGTCCTCCTGAACCTTGTTGGTCGTTTTCAGATTGTTCATATTTTTTTTTTTTTTTTTATGAACTTTGTCTGCATATATATTAATGGTTAATACCATGTTGGTAAAAACCTGAGGCATATGCATTTTAAATTTATAATATATATCATATATATTTAATATATCATATATATATTTTTTTATTAATATATATATATATATATATATATATATATATATATATATATATATATATATATATTTATACATATATACATTAAAAATAATAATAATAAAAAAAAAATATATATATATTTATTTATTTATTTACTTATTTATTTATTTATTTTTATTTATTGTTCATCTTTTCTAAACTGGTCGTGTTTGTTTCTCTGCAGTTCAACAAACTCTCCTGGAGCACCCCAAAGCTGAGCCTCCCGCTGCAGCCAACGTTGTGTAGCGCACACACACGTACACGTGCACACATACACACACACACACACACACACGCACACACAAGGCCTTCTCCGTAGTTAATCCGAGCTGTGAATGTACACGGCAGTCCATGACACCTTCAGGGTTGTGATCAATGTGCTCGTTATCTGTTCCTCTCCGTCTCCGGCTCCAGACTGTTGGACTGTCACTGCTGCTCCTCACAGAACTTTCTAGAAGCTCCTCTCCATCGCCTTCAACCCACTCCTTCACGGTCTTCATCTGAACACTGCAAACGCTCAGAAAGGGTTTGCAGAAGACGTCAAACTGTTACCGGGAATAAAAGCAACATAGATGCCAAACAGGGCATGAGTGTTGAAGCTTCGTCCCCTCGTGATTGATCGGTTTGTGTTCATCAAGGACGACACTGTGAAGTCCGCTGGTCTCCACCAGTCACCTGCCGGCGGGGCGGGACCTCGGCCTCGGCTGCAGGTGACGCCGACAGCCCTGGAACCGCGCAACTGCCATCGTGGTCCAGTTTACAACCGGACCGTGTCTGGACTCGTTTATCCGGACTTGTTTATCGGCACTTGTTTATCCGGACTTGTTTACCTGGACTTGTTTATCAGGACTTGTGCGTCTGAAATTGTTTGTCTGGACTTGTGTGTCCGGACTTTTTTGTCCGGACTTGCGTGTCCGGACTTTTGTGTCTGGACTTGTTTGTTCGGACTTGTGTGTCCAGAGTTACGTGTCATGACTTGTTTGTCTGGACTTTTTTGTCCGGAGTTACGTGTCCGGAGTTACGTGTCCGGACTTGCGTTTCTGGACTTGTTTGTCCGGACTTGCGTGTCTGGACCTGCGTGACTTGCGTGTCCGGACACACAAGTTGCGTGTCCGGACTTGTGTGTCCGGACTTTTTTGTCCGGACTTGCGTTTCCGGACTTGTTTGTTCGGACTTGCGTTTCCGGACTTGTGTGTCCGGACACGCAAGTTGCGTGTCCGGACTTGTGTGTCCGGACTTGTGTGTCCGGACTTGTTTGTTCGGACTTGCGTTTCCGGACTTGTGTGTCCGGACACGCAAGTTGCGTGTCCGGACTTGTGTGTCCGGACTTTTTTGTCCGGACTTTTTTGTCCGGACTTGCGTTTCCGGACTTGCGTGTCCGGACTTGTTTGTTCGGACTTGCGTTTCCGGACTTGTGTGTCCGGACTTGTTTGTTCGGACTTGCGTGTCCGGACTTGTTTGTTCGGACTTTTGTGTCCGGACTTTTGTGTCTGGACTTGTTTATTTAGACTTGTGTGTCTTCTCTAAAGTCCCTCGGAGGACGGACAGATAAGCCGGAGTAACTTGTTCACCAAGGACAGCTGTGCAGTGGCCATATTCTGCTGAGTTCCCGTGTTTTGAGTCCAGTCCGGCGACTCTGGACTCTGCAGGACGCCAGGACCCTGAATCCTTCCTGAATCAGGCCTGTCCGACTGAACGATGTCGTCCGACTGAACGATGTCGTCCGACTGAGCGATGTCGTCCGACTGAACGATGTCGTCCAACAGGATGTAGGCGGCATACGAAGCGGTAAACTAACAGAGTTTTGCGGTGAAGATGCTTAAAAACCTGGTTAATGAAAGTGTCCTCCGTGAAGGGTTATTAACGAGGCCGGACTGTAGACGATAACGTTTCACAGCCAAAAACACGTAGCTGCAAACGTCCCAGAAGCATAAATACTATATTGGCCCGAATATAAGACGGTGTTTTTTGCATTGAAAATAAGAGAAGAGATAACAGAAAATGGAGAAACGTAGCGACAATCTGGAGAAAAGTGGGTGGAAGATCGGCAGGTTAACCAGCAGTTGAGGAGAAGTTATGATGCAAACTTCAAGATGATGATTTGAATGAGGCAAAATAACATGCTTTTTTTCTCGATTATATTGTTATAATCATTTGTTTCAGATGTACTGTCATTATTTTCTGTATAAAAATTGAATTTGGTGTTCAAAAAGTCTTTTTTCAAACTTGAGTCTTGAAAAAGAGGGGGTTGTCTTATAATCAGGGTCGTCTTATATTCGGGCCGATACGGTAAGACAACAATAGTAACACAACTTTTAAAGCGACTGAAGCCGGATCTGAACCACCTGACCTGGATATTACAAGAAAACAAGTTCTGCCCTCAGTGATGTCACAGAGAGCCAGTTTAAAAAAAAAAAAAAAAAAACTCCACATGGAAGTGTTCCTCTGCACCAAGGAAACGGAGGAGTTTGTGAAATACATCAGTTTTGAGCGTCGCTAACACTTAACGCCATGATAACAGAAGAACACGTCGGAAAACACGGGAAGCAAAATATGGCCACTCCCAGAAATAAAACCTGAACTCGACCTTTTTGGTGACTGTGTGATGTCATGAGTCACATGTTCACGCATTTAAACACTGAAACACCCCGACTGCAGAAACGCAATGAGATGCGAGCCAGGAACGTTCCAGATCCTCATTCACACCGTCAAGGGTTTTACTGTGGTCGGTGCCTCGTCGGCAGACAGATGTTACCGTCCGTCAGCACATATGTTCCTGCAGCGCTTCTGTGCCATGCTGCTGCTGCTGCTCTGAAGTGAGCAGAGGAACTTCCTGTTGTACATTTAAGTTGATAAACGTCTTCAAACTGTAAGTAATCCGATCACTATAATGGCGCTTTTCCACTAGTACCTACTCAGCCCGACTCGACTCACCTCGGTTCTTTTCCACTAGGGGTCTAACGTGCCGAGTAGATACTTTTTCTGTAACTACTCTGCCGAGGTTGTAAGCGGCTGAGTCGGGCTGTGATGTCATCACATTACAGGCCACCGATTGGTCGGGGGGTTGGAGTCAGACGTCTGAGTCAGGAGGAGGAAATCAGCGAAAGAGCGACTCTGACGTGGCTTTTTCTTAATTCTATTCGACCAGCGCAAAAGTCTGGTTCATGATCCAACTCTGAGGTGCAGATGTTCATAAACCTCTCTTAAAAAAGAGAATTAAAAAGGGATCTAGACGGGCGATAAGGAATGACCAGATCTACCAGGAGCTCTGTCACTTCATAGCTGCTCGCGACTACCAACGGACTTTTCAGCAGCGCAGAGAAGAAAAAAAAAAAGCGTCGACACTTGAAGTTTCTCTCACTCTCATTTTTTAACTTGATATCGAACACAAGTCACAGACCCAGCAGCACATCTATCATCTCCTCCAGGTTCTACATCTTTAGTGTTGTTGTCTTCTTCGTTTAGATCACACTATCAAATACATCATAGTAGCTTCACTCCAACCTCCTACTTCTGCTCCAGGTGCTGAATTGTTATGGAAAAGAAAACAGCCCGAGTTGAGATGAGCCGAGCTGAGTTGAGTCGAGCTGAGAAGGTTCTAGTGGAAAAGCGCCATAATCACCAGAGGCAATTCCTCACAAAATGAACAAACGCATAAAGATGGAGTGGTGGGGCTCGTCTTCGACTCACCTGGATGGTCAGTCTGAAACTGGTGGATCCAGCTCTGCCCGCCACACCAACCTCTGCAGCTTCTCTGTAGCGTTAACCGGATTACTTTAATCAGACTACTATAGTCGGATTACTTTAGTCAGATTACTTTAATCGGTTTACCTGGATCAGATAACGCTATTCAGGTCTGGGACAGCTCCAACTGTAATTAAAGTAACCAGCACTTTGAAAGATCTTTCCGCGGTTTAAATCTTCCGCACCAACGCTGGATTGTAAACTGTTTTCTTGTGTAGCGTCTTTATCCGTCACCGCGGATCCTCTCCTCTTCATGGGTGTTTTTTGATGCAATAGAAGTGTAGATGTTTGCAGTTGTGATGTTGTGACGGTTGTACGTACGACTGCCAGTAGTTAAGTGTGTAAAGCAGATCAATAATCCTGATTACTCTTGGTGTGTTTTTATGTTTCTCACTAGATCTTCTCAGAAGGTATAGACTTTTTAAACCTTTTTCACGTCTGAGCTTCTTGCTGGTTTGTGGACTGCTTGTTGTGCAGCTTATTGATCCTGAATGTCCCTGAATCAAAGCGTCTCACTTGGAGACAGATGCCTTTCAGCTAGTTTCTAAATCAGCTTTTCAATGGCTCCCAGAGTGGATTGAAACTCTCAGCTTCAGATAAAACTTGAATAAATGTGCTCGTGTCGTGTCGTGTCTGGTAGAAGATGGTAGAGTGATGTTTGAAGTGGTTGCAGTTGCTGTGGAGACTCTCCAACGAGGTTCTTCTGTGCCGAAACATCACTTCCTGTTTGTAACAAGCTCAGGTGGGCGGGGCCTTAAACCCGTGGGCGGGGCCAGACGGGCTCCAGTCAGATGGAATCACCCAAATGTCGTGTTGCAAAAAAACATTTGATTTATAGCAAAAACATGATTCCACCAAAGAGCAGCTGCAGAAAACCACTTCCCGGGGAAGAAACCGGTTTATTGGAGCTCCACCTGACGGAGACTCAGGATAATCAATCAACTGAGTCCAGTTCACCTGAGCAGAATATTCAGAACACAACAGCAGCAGCCAGGCCACATACTGACCTGTCACGTCACCTTTGATGCCTTATACAGCCCGAGGCAGGAGAAGCTGGATGATTTGAAATTAAGATAAATAAAAGAGGAAGTTCACGTTTTCTCTTTTAGACCCGTTTTAGCGTTTCAGGTCAGAAACTACAGAAGAGTATTAAGGCCATGCAGGAGAAAAAATATTTGAGAGGGGAAGATTTTTTTTTATTGTGCACTTCGAGAAAAAAGTCAAAATGTCGAGAAAAAAGTTGAAATGTTGAGATTAATGTTGAAATACAATTTCAAGAATAAAGTCGAAATTTTGTGAATAAAGTCGAAAATTCGCCTTTTTTCTGAACATTTCAACTTTATTCACGAAATTTTGACTTTATTCTTGAAATTGTATTTCAACATTAATCTCAACATTTCGACTTTTTTCTGAACTTTTTGACTTTTTTCTCAAAAATTGTACTTCAACATTAATCTTGAAATGTCGAGAAAAAAGTCGAAATGTCGAAATTAATGTTGAAATACAATTTCGAGAAAAAAGTTGAAATTTCGCCTTTTTTGTCAACATTTCAACATTATTCTCGACATTTCGACTTTTTTCTCGACATTTCGACTTTTTTCTCGAAGTGCATAATGAAAAAAAAATCTTCCTCCTCTAAAATATTATTTTTATTTTTCTCCTGCCTGGTCCGAATACTCTTCCGTACAGAAACTGGGACAGTGAACCAATCCAGAACAGAAATGTTTCTGGATTTGCTTTGACTCTCAGTCCGATGGCCTGAAACCAGCCGTGATGATCTCCAGGCATCGGTTTGTCCTGCAGACACGTCTCCAGGTGTCCAACAGCAGCCAAACCTTCAAACATGTTCCGAAAAGCCTTTCCTTATGAAAGTTCAGATAATATATTGTTTATTTCCAAATGAAATAAGAGATTTGTGGGTTAGGGTCAGCTTGTCCACCGGTCCCGGCAGCGTTGCTGGAATGTGTTGCTCGTCTGACATTAGTTTACTCGATGATACACATTTTATTTGAAACTGATGGGAAACGGACGTAAAGCCTTCCGTTCTGTAAATAAGTGAAATTCTGTAAATAAGTTTCTCCACATCGTTCCAGCTTTTCCTGGTTTGGGTTTGATCGATCACTGATTGGCTGATCTGGCTGTTGTGCAGATGCTGAGGCGCACCGAGCGACTCTTAAGGCCTTCTCTTTCTCTTAGAAGAAACTCTTTTGTAGGTTTGTTGCCGTGGAAACGGGCCCCCGGGAGACTCCGTTACCTGTGTTTGTTCTGATGGATTTAGTCCAGGCCGAGGTGACTGAGCCACTGGGTCACATGACCGCGGCTGAGGGGTCAAAGTCTCACCCCGCGTAGCAAAATGTCCTCACTGTCCAACCGACGCTAGAAACCACGTTTTTATCTGAGTTCAGATGTAACTGGTCTGGTCCACACACACGTGCACACACACACACACACACACACACACACACACACGTGCACACACACACACACACACACACCTGCACACACACACACACACGCACGCATGCCTTGAGTTGTTTGCCGTTTAGACACTGCTGAAAGTGTAAACTCTTGTTAACCTTCTGTCCACATGCTGCAGCCGTTCTTACTGACGTGAATCAATCAATAAACGATCCACCTCTGAACTGCTGTCCTGTATCTTTTTATTGACTCTTTCTTTCATGGAATGTCAGAAGTGAAAAGGCTCGGTACAGGTTTTGGTTTTAACGTCAGATGATCACACGGGAAGTGAAACGGAAAGGTCACATCACACGTTCAGGGCGGGTCACAGGTCCCAGATTCAGCTTTTCTTGACTTTCAAAAGGTCCGTAAACAACTTAAACCAGGGGTCTTCAACCTTTTTTAGCCCAGCGGCCCCTTGGATGAGAGAAAAACAGAGCAGGGACCCCCGCTTGGAATTCTTATTTTTTCCCCTTTTTTTTTTTAACATGTCAAGTTTTAAGCCTGGCTTATAACTTTTGAATGTGTTTTATTCTGCTTATATCACCTTATTAACCAATTCCTGACTGGGTTATTAGCTACATGTGTTTACGGTTGATGAAACTTTGGCCTCGTCAGACGTGGAAGGAGTAACGTTAGGCCGAGCTGTAACGTTACAATCTCCAGCTTTAGGCTTCATTATTGTCACAAATGTATCCTTCAGGTCTAACTAGCGTTAATAGGAAATAGCCAAGTCAATTTAGTAATTAATTTTTTTTTCTTAAACAGCTAGCTAGCTCGTTTTTCCACTCTAAAGTTAACATTAGTCACATGACTAACGTCATGGGAATCATTTATGTAGAGTTGTTTAGTTGACTAAATAGTTATTGTCAAAAGTAGATTATGGCCTGTTAATGGAGTTTTCTCAATCATATATATATATATATATATATATATATATATAAATTATTTTGGTTAAAATTGCCTTTATTAGGGCCCGAGCACTTACAGTGCGAAGGCCCTATTGTATCTTCTATCCTCTGAGAGCCTTTTTTCCCCCCTAAACGTGCCCCAAAAGTCACCAAATTTTGCACGCAAGCCAGGCCTGGCGAAAAATTGGATATTTAATGGTTTGCATTAATGGCCGTGGCAAAATGGCTCAACAGCGCCCCCTAGAAAATGTTTTCCTCAAGCCCCACAATACGGTTTGACGTACATGCACGAAAATCGGTACACACCTGTATCATGTCGCAACTTAAAGAAAAGTCTCTTGGCGCCATGGCCAAAACCGAACAGGAAGTGGGCCATTTTAAATTAATCGTGTAATTTTGGCGAAACTTATGCCATTCCTTCGGCAGTTAATACGGCCCGAACCGTAACGTGCACCCAGGTGTGTTATACATCAAAATGTGCGTCTACATCCTGCGACAACACGCATTACTTTTCTCATTCAAAAGCGTTACCGTGACGACGATTGACGCCAAAAAGCACACCCACCCTTCATCTGATTGGTCGATATGTGATAGTTCCTACTTTCTGCCATAACTTGAATGGTTTGACATAGAGAAAGAATGTCCAGGCCTGAAGAATCTACATGCAAGTCATACAAGCTTCCACTGCAGCCTGAACGTGCACAAGGGTGCGAGGGCCCGGTCATCCCTGTTTGCAGCTTTAATTTCTTTTGAAGTTGGAGGACCCCCTGGACCCCCAGTTGAAGACCCCTGACTTAAACTACAAAATACTGTATGTAGGGTCGGGGTCTGGCAAACCCCGCCCATGCAGAGCCCGGCCTCCCTTAGACATGGACCAGTTTCAAAGGAAACAGCGTTGTCACCACGGCAACGTGACTGGCAGTGTGTAACAGAGGGAACGCGCATGACGTCACAGACGCGACTTCACAGCGAGTAGGTACAGAGCTGTTGTACGATCGACTGTACTCATAGATGTAGCAAGAAATCGGAGTTATCGTTTTACAGACTGATGAAAAATAAGCTTAAGAGAGACAAATAGATCGCTGCAATTCACAGAAACAACTGGATTCCAGGCACCGAAACGTGGATTTGCGGTTCCCATTTTGTATCAGGTAATGTTGGATTTTTGGGTAGTTAACGTTAAACGGTCAAATCATAAAGTTCAGTGTCCTCATCATTTTAATTTCTACAACAAATCCTGCCTTGAAGTCGGACCAAGTGTCAAGACATTTGTATGCCTTCAAGCTTTGCTTCGTGTATTTCCCCGGCGTAGAAATTAAGTACAAATAAATATCAGAAAACTGGATTCGTGGCCAAATATTAATGTCCATGGACCACTGGAGGGTTGAAGTGGTTCTGGTGGCCCTCTCGACTCGTCTCTGGACCAAACGTTCACTCCTGATACAGAAATACAGTTCTCAGTTAGTGACTGAGATGGCTGAAGTCCAAAGACGGGTGGGACTGGTGGAGGATCCGGAGGATCCGGAGGAGGAGGGGCAGAAGGTCCTCCGGGTTTCTCCGGGGCGGGTCAGACGGGGGTGTGCAGCGGCGTGCTGTGGGTGGGGGACGGCGAGTGTTCGGAGGAGAAGGACGGGGAGCGGGAGGAGACCTCTCTCTGCAGGTCCTCCACCCTCCTCTGCAGCTCCGCCCTCAGGATCAGCAGCTCCTTCAGAGTCTGGTGGACCGGAACCTGGAACACCGGCAGAGAGTCAACATGGTGGAGGGAGGGAGGAGGGAGGGAGGGAGGGAGGGAGGGAGGGATAGTTGGAGGGAGGGAGGGAGGGATGGATGGTTGGAGGGGGAGGGAGGGATGGATGGATGGAGGGAGGGGGGGAGGGAGGGAGGGAGAGAGGGAGGAATGGTTGGAGGATTGGAGGGAGGGATGGATAAATGGTTGGAGGGATGGATGGTTGGAGGGAGGGAGGGAGGGATGGATAGATGGATGGAGGGAGGGATAGAGGATTGGAGGGAGGGAGGGAGGGATGGATAAATGGTTGGAGGGATGGAGGGAGTGAGGGATGGAGAGTTGGTTGGTTGGAGGGAGGGAGGGATAGAGGATTGGAGGGAGGGAGGGAGGGATGGAGGATTGGAGGGAGGGATGGATGGTTGGAGGGAGGGAGGGAGGGATAGAGGATTGGAGGGAGGGAGGGAGGGATGGAGGATTGGAGGGAGGGATGGATGGTTGGAGGGTTAGGGAGGGATAGAGGATTGGAGGGAGGGAGGGAGGGAGGGAGGGATGGATAAATGGTTGGAGGGATGGAGGGAGTGAGGGATGGATAGTTGGTTGGTTGGAGGGAGGGAGGGATGGATAGAGGATCGGAGGGAGGGAGGGAGGGATAGATGGTTGGTTGGAGGGAGGGATAGAGGATTGGAGGGAGGGAGGGAGGGAGGGAGGGATGGATGGAGGGATGGATGGTTGGAGGGAGGGAGGGATAGAGGATTGGAGGGAGGGAGGGAGGGAGGGAGGGAGGGAGGGAGGGATGGTTGGAGGGAGGGAGGGAGGGATAGAGGATTGGAGGGAGGGAGGGAGGGATGGATGGTTGGAGGGAGGGAGGGAGGGAGGGATAGAGGATTGGAGGGAGGGATGGATGGTTGGAGGGAGGGAGGGAGGGATGGATAGTTGGTTGGAGGGAGGGATAGAGGATTGGAGGGAGGGATGGATGGTTGGAGGGAGGGAGGGATGGAGGGAGGGAGGGATGGTTGGAGGGAGGGAGGGAGGGATAGAGGATTGGAGGGAGGGAGGGAGGGATGGATGGTTGGAGGGAGGGAGGGAGGGAGGGATAGAGGATTGGAGGGAGGGATGGATGGTTGGAGGGAGGGAGGGAGGGAGGGATAGAGGATTGGAGGGAGGGATGGATGGTTGGAGGGAGGGAGGGAGGGATGGATAGTTGGTTGGAGGGAGGGATGGATAGTTGGTTGGAGGGAGGGATGGATGGTTGGTTGGAGGGAGGGATAGAGGATTGGAGGGAGGGATGGATGGTTGGAGGGAGGGATAGAGGATTGGAGGGAGGGATGGATGGTTGGAGGGAGGGAGGGAGGGATGGATAGTTGGTTGGAGGGAGGGATGGAGGATTGGAGGGAGGAAAGGATGGATAAATGGTTGGAGGGTTGGAGGGAGGGAGGGATGGATGGATGGTTGGAGGGAGGGAGGGATAGAGGATTGGAGGGAGGGAGGGAGGGAGGGAGGGATGGATGGAGGGATGGATGGTTGGAGGGAGGGAGGGATAGAGGATTGGAGGGAGGGAGGGAGGGAGGGAGGGAGGGAGGGATGGTTGGAGGGAGGGAGGGAGGGATAGAGGATTGGAGGGAGGGAGGGAGGGATGGATGGTTGGAGGGAGGGAGGGAGGGAGGGATAGAGGATTGGAGGGAGGGATGGATGGTTGGAGGGAGGGAGGGAGGGATGGATAGTTGGTTGGAGGGAGGGATGGATGGTTGGTTGGAGGGAGGGATAGAGGATTGGAGGGAGGGATGGATGGTTGGAGGGAGGGAGGGAGGGATGGATAGTTGGTTGGAGGGAGGGATGGATGGTTGGTTGGAGGGAGGGATAGAGGATTGGAGGGAGGGATGGATGGTTGGAGGGAGGGATAGAGGATTGGAGGGAGGGATGGATGGTTGGTTGGAGGGAGGGATGGAGGATTGGAGGGAGGAAAGGATGGATAAATGGTTGGAGGGATGGAGGGAGTGAGGGATGGATGGAGGGAGGGAGGGAGGGATGGATAGATGGAGGGGTGGAGGTGGCTCAGGTGGTGGAGCGGGTCGTCCAATGGTCCATGATTGGCGGTTCAAACCCCGCTCCCCCCAGTCACCTGTCGTCGTGTCCTTGGGCAAGACACTCCCCCTCCTTTACATCCTGTAAATGTTTGCAGGCCAGAGCTCCATGAGCTGCAGGAGCTGCAGGAGCTGCAGGAGCTGCAGGAGCTGCAGGAGCTGCAGGAGCTGCAGGAGCTGCAGGAGCTGCAGGAGCTGCAGGAGCTGCAGGAGCTGCAGGAGCTGCAGGAGCTGCATGCTGACCAGCTCAGGTTCAACCAACCACTTCAACAGCATGGTCTTAGGGGTAAGTTAACTAAATCCCTCGTGAGTGAGACCTTTGGATCTGCCCAGTGGTCTACAGCAGGTCCGGCTCTGGAAGCTCTGGGAGCTCTGGAAGCTCTGGGAGCTCTGGGAGCTCTGTTAGCTCTGGGAGCTCTGTTAGCTCTGGGAGCTCTGGTGTGTACAGCAGGGAGGTGGTGTACCTGAGGCCTCATGCGAGGGTTCCAGCGGGCGTAGTAGCTGGTCCAAAGCTGCAGGTGTCTGGAGGAAACCAGCGGGTACAGAACGTGGTTCTGGTAGTCCACGTAGAAGGGGTTGGTGAAGTCCTCCGGCTGACTGTGGACAAACAGCAAACATCTGACATCAGTCGCTCCCGTCCATCACAGTGAGAACAGCTACTTGTATTCCTCTTTCATATTTAAATTATTGGTAACCGTTTTATAAAAGCAATACATCACTTCCCGTCGGCCCGAAGAAAGCCTCTCAGCTGTGATATAATGAGCGTATACCACGGCCTGTCGTGATGACTTGCATTTTTTCCCGGCCATTTTGAGAGTGGATTTTGTCAACACGAGCATGCGCCCGCCCGTATGGTTCAATAGGTTGAGCAGGCAACTTATGTACACCTTCCCCTGTACAGTGACGCAGGTTCGATTCCAGTCGCGACATATTTTGCCCCCACTTCCTACAGTACGTGTCGGTCTTTCACTGCACCTATCAAATAAAGTCGCAAGAGTAAACTCTAGTGCAGGGGTCACCAATCCTGGTCCTCGAAGGCCGGTGTCCTGCATGTTTCAGAGTTTTCTCTGCTTTAACCCACCTGATTCTAATTAATCATTGTCATCAGCTTGTCATTGAGGTCTGCGAAATTCTCTTAACGACTCACTTTTATCACGGTGCAATGAAGCAGCGAAACATGTAAAACATGCAGGACACCGGCCCTCGAGGACCAGGATTGGTGACCCCTGATCTAGTGTGTTAGAGTCAGTAGTCATAGCTGCAGCTATAGAACAAGACTAGGGGGGCACCGACATGATCCACTGGGCAGTGCCCATCATCCCTCCTTCTCTTCCCCTCTTCTCCTCTTCCCTTCTTCTCTTCTCCTAGCCATCATTTTTGTCCATCGTTCTTGTAGTTTGTTGTGCTGGTCCCCCCCCTTCTCTTCTGTTCATGTTTGCAGGCCAGAGCTTCAGGAGCTGCATGCTGACCTGCAGTCCCCCTCTGATCATCCCACTGCTGCTTCCACCTGTCTGTATAGATGTCTGCTATATGCTTGCTGATATCCTGACCTGCCCCCTGACCCCCCTCTGACCACCTCAGTGTCTGCTGTCTGCATCTGTTTATATAGTCATCCCTGTAGTGCACCAGCCATTGTGTCTGTGTCTCTCCTTTCTCTGTTCTTCATTCTCTCTGTCTGTTCTCTCTTTTCCTGCTCTGTCCAGCTGGAGGCAGGAGGGTCCCCCCATATGTTTCTACTTCAAGGCAGGATTTGTTGTAGAAATTAAAGTGATGAGGACACCGAACTTTATGATTTGACCGTTTAACGTTAGCTACCCAAATATCCAACATTACCTGATACAAAATGGGAACCGCAAATCCACATTTCGGTGCCTGGAATCCAGTTGTTTCTGTGAATTGCAGAGATCCATTTGTCTCTCTTAAGCTTATTTTTCAGCAGTCTGTAAAACGATAACTCCGATTTCTTCCTAAATCTATGAGTACAGTCGATCGCACAACAGCTATTTCCCATTTTAGATGTTTTTGAGTTGCTCAAACTGAAAGTCTACGCTGACCACTCAGTCTTTCTGCCACTCAGTGGGCCTAACCCGCTGTGAAGTCGCATCTGTGACGTGATGCGCATTCCCTCTATTGCACCAGTTAGCCATTGTGTCTGTGTCTCTCCTTTCGGTTCTTCATTCTCTCTGTCTGTTCTCTCTGTTCCTGCTCTACCCAGTCAGGCCTCCAGCAGGAGGGTCCCCCCTTATGATCCAGGTCCTGGTCCAGGTTTCTTCCCTCCCAAAGGGGAGTTTTCCCTTGCCATTATTTGGCTTAAGGTTTTTCTCCCACTAGGGGAGTTTTTACCTGCCATTGTTCATGTTATGTTTATGTCATAATTGCTTGGGGGTCATTGGGGGTCTCTGGAAAGATCCTAGAGAAAACTTCTGTTGTAATAGACGCTGTATAAATAAAATTGAATTGAATTGAAATTGCGGAGTGATCCAGAAGTCCTCCAGAACATTGAGCAGCTCTGATCCAGAGATCCTGGAAGACCTCCGCTGCTGAAGGAGCTCCAACCAGCTGTTAACTCCTATCTGGTCCAGGTTTGTTGGATAACTGAACCTGTCCCAGTCTGCACGCTCCCGGCTCAAGCGGGACCTCCTGCTCTGATGAAGACCTGATCCCGTTTGACGGTGGTTTGGGGTCTTACCTGTTGATGTAAGACCACAGAGACACCGTCTTGGCCGGAATCTCCTGCACAAGAACACAAGAAGACAGTTGAATCCCCTGACGAGAACAGGCCGTTCCTGCAGGACCGGACGGAGACGCGGGACCTGCTGAACCAAGTTCTGGTCTCCTGTCCCTGCCTGGACAGAACCGGTCCAGGTTCAGATGTAGAAGCTGCGTACCTTGGCCGTCCTCTCCTGCTCGCTGTTGCTGAGGAACGTCCCGAACAGGCAGCTGTGCAGGTGGTCCAGCACCGTGATGAGGAACAGCTCGTTGAACTCAAAGGCTGCTGGGAACTGGAGTCAAAGGAAAACACAAGCTCACACCGACCGACACGTCCGTCCTCACGTCTCCTCAGAGGAAAGTCAGGACACAAACATAAAGACAAACTATGGTAAAAGAACGGTGATGTACAGAGCTATGTCTGCATGGAACCCACTCCCCAAACACTTTAACCAAATTATTAACATAAAATAATTCAAATTGTTAGTAAAGAAACATCTCTTGAATAGATACATGTAAAACTTATTTAATTATTATTAAATAAATAATGTAGATAGTATATGGGTATGTGTGTATATATGTATATGTACTGTATGTATGTATATATATATATATATATATATATATATATATATATATATATATATATATATACTATGATATATATATACTATGATAACTATACAGGACTGTCTCAGAAAATTTGAATATTGTGATAAAGTCCTTTATTTTCTGTAATGCAAAAATGTCATACATTCTGGATTCATTACAAATCAACTGAAATATTGCAAGCCTTTTATTATTTTAATATTGCTGATTATGGCTTACAGTTTAAGATTAAGATTCACAGAATATTCTAATTTTTTGAGATAGGATATTTGAGTTTTCTTAAGCTGTAAGCCATGATCAGCAATATTAAAATAATAAAAGGCTTGCAATATTTCAGTTGATTTGTAATGAATCCAGAATGTATGACATTTTTGCATTACAGAAAATAAAGGACTTTATCACAATATTTTAATTTTCTGAGACAGTCCTGTACATTGTTTGAATTTGTTGATGCTATAAAATGTATGAAGATGTATTGTTTTTATTTATATCTAAATATTAAACGGAATTACTTTTTATTTTTTTCTTTATTTTCTGTTTTTCCTTTCTTTTTTTATATGCTACCTCTTTAGGTTTGCTTTTAATTTTTTGTTGTAATGTACTGTGTATTATGTGTCGGACCCCAGGAATAATAGCTGCAGTTGCTGCATGGGGATCCAAATAAAACTATATATAAACAAACATGGAGGAGGGTGATGTTCAGGGGTCTGACCTGCCGAGTCATCTGCCAAACGCAGTCGAGGAACTGGACGAAGAGCGGCGAGCGCTCCGAGTTGGCGTGGTTCTCGTCTCCGTGACCCACTCGCTGCAGGAAATAAAACCACGGTCAGAAACGGAGGCAGCAGTTCACCAACAGCTGACTCGGCTCGCCATCATCTGTCCCCAGGGGGACAACTCATCACCTTACCCAAGGCAAGGCAAGTTTATTTGTACAGCACAGTTCAACACAAGGTAATTCAAAGTGCTTTACATCAAGATTAAAATCGGCAAGACACAATTAAACAGTAAATAACATATAAAATGAAATAAAATTATAAGAAAAGAGGTAAAATAATAAAAAGCACAAGTTGTTAAAAAGTAAGGGCAGTAGAGTACAGCAGGTACATCTCATTCTTACAATGGCAATAATTACGTTTCTCTACGGTGAAAACGTACAAAGACCAGGTCAAATACAGTATTACAAAAGTAATCTGTAACAATTTGTATGGTGAATTAAACCAATTTGACAATTCTATGCCACAATGCCTGTTTCCAGGTCTTATTTCACACAAGTGAGGAGAATTACGTTTCTATACGGTCAAAACGTACAAAGACCGGGTCAAATACAGTATTGCAAAAGTAATCTGTGCCGATTCGTGCGGTGAATCAAACCAATTTGACAATTCTACGTCACAATGCCTGCATTCAGGGCTTACCCATAACTTTGTGCGGTTTTCAAAAATCACAAGTATTTAATTTAAGAGTACGCTTAAATAACAAATGAAATGAAATGTTTTATTATTATCCAAATATTAAGTCAAATTACATTTAGGCTCCTACAACGGCTGTGAAGAATGAACCACAACGACGGCAGAGCTTCGTAAAACTATACAGAAAATCATTTCCTCATGCAACTGCTGCTCAGCGTGGATGTACAAGTGTTGGATTATTGGCTGTCTCGTTTTACACGCAGTTTAACGTGTCTTATTCTGTTTTTCATCTTTTTTGGATCTGCTGAGGAGCTGGTTCTTTTGTGTCCTGATAAACATCAGAACTGAGCCGTGTTCCACAGGAGTGAATGAACAAGACAAGATCTGGCAACTTGTGACTGACAGCCTGAACAACAGGCATCACCTGACGACGGGACGGGAATGAAGCCGGCGGGTCCGGAAACACTCCTGACTCTTAATATTAATCACTACGTTTACATGCAGTCAAAATTCGGGTTAAGGTCAATATTCCGGTTACTGAAACATTGGGAATAATCTGTTTAAATGCGTGAGCAAACAGGGTTATCCCTGTATACATGGTAATTAATCATTTGGGATATCTGGATCAAACCAGCGACGCACGGAGAACATCATGACACAATTCCTGTCATTTCCGCTTCTTCTTCCTGTATCCAAATTCAAAACAACAACAATAACAGCAGCAGGGCGGATAATCAACAGCCCAGTTGAAGTCGTTTTGTTTCTCGGCCCTGTAGTTCGCCTTTTTCAGCATCTTCCAGCGGAGCTTGATCTGGTCTGGAGTTCGTACAAATGCTGCTTCGCGCAACTTTTCGCTCACCTTCTTGTAAATCTTCTATCCCAGTACTTTCTACCGTCTACAAATGACAAAATGTTCATATCTTGCATTACATTTCTGAAGTGATTAGTCTCCTCCTGGTGCTTCGTTTCGCCATGTTCATAAAAACCTCCTGGACTCAAAAAACCAAGATTCCTTGCAAAAAGAACATTTGCAGAAAACATATTCCTGTTCCTTTTGATGGGGATACCCCGTTAGGCTATACATGACCAAATATGAGCAAATTCCGCTTATTCAAAGGGGTTATTGGTGTTTACATGGTCGTGCGCAACCGGGTTATTGCTAATATTCCAGTTAGAAAAGGGTTATTGACTGCATGTAAACGTAGTCCATGTTGTTACAGGAAGAAGGTCTTACGGCTGAAAACTTGTGTCCAAAGCTGATCCACTCCTTCTCCACCAGAACCTGGAAATAAAAACAGTTGTTAGTTCGGAACACACATGGACAGAGTTGCTGGTTCCCCTCCACTAAAGGAAGAACCACCATCGATAGAACTTGCTAGCTGGTTGGTATCATGGTGTCCACCACACTGGACATGGAACAGAAGTCAAGGAGACAGTGGTCTGAGGACATCGGGGAGAACATTCTAGGTAGGTAAAGGCTAGAAAAGCGTCTCCAAGCAGCTGGATGGTCCCGTGACTACAGGTTGATGTTTAGGATCCACAGGACCGTAGACGACCTCCCTGGACTTGGACACAAGAGGACAACTGAGGACAAACTGAAGAGACGGATGATACGAACGGAAACTAAAGAGTCCAAAACAACTTCCAAAGAGATTCAAGGTGAACTCCAAGGTCCAGGGGCCTCATTTATAAAGCTTGCATGCGCACAAAACAGGGCTTGAAAGATGCGCACGCCACCTTTTACGCAAAGGTTGGGATTTAAATTTTTTTTTTTTTTAATTTTTAAAAAGCATAGATAAATTTTGACAGGGTATTTTCATTTGTCAAATCATCCTACCTGCATTTATCTATGTGGAAGTGTGATCTGACGGGTTTTTTTCTTCCGCCGAAGCGTCGTACACATAGATCTATGTGGAAGCACATTCTGACTTCCTGCTGTTAAATTGTCTATTTGCATGAAAAAGCCTTTGAAAAAAAAAAGAAACTGAGATAAAAGAAACGGGGATCGTACGGTAGTATTTTCTGCCGAGGTAGGACACCTCGGCAGAACACTGGCTCGACATATGTCTCATTCATCCCGACGCACAGCAGAAACAGGCTGCAGGAAGCCGCTGCGCATGCTCAGCAGGCTCATTCATATGCAAATACAATCATCATGTGGTTTGCATTGACCATTCTTGGTAAAAAGTGGGCGTGTAGAGGGCGGGATATGAGGCAAATTCAGCTGCGCAATCTTCCAGCTGGACTGTGATTTATAAAGCGAACATTGCGTGCAAGTGTGCGTGCACACGGTTTTATAAATCCGGATTTTTTTTTGCGCCCGCCATTTTCGGCTTTTGGGAGCACGCGCACTTTTAGTATGAATCCTACACACTCTTTTATAAATGAGGCCCCTGGTCCATCAGTGTCAGACCATCCATCACTGTTGGAACCAGAGTGGACCACCGAGGAGGACTCCACTGTAGAGGGAATGCGTATGACGTCACAGATGCAACTTCACAGCGGGTTTCGCCCACTGAGTGGTAGAAAGACTGAGTGTCAGCTTAAACTTTCAGTTTGAGCAACTGGAAAACATCTAAAATGGGAAAGAGCTGTTGTGCGATCGACTGTACTCATAGATTTAGCAAGAAATCAGAGTTTTACAGACTGCCGAAAAATAAGCTTAAGAGAGACAAATGGATCGCTGCAATTCGCAGAAACAACTGGATTCCAGGCACCAAAACGTGGATTTGTGGTTCCCATTTTGTATCAGGTAATGTTGGATTTTAGGGTAGCTAACGTTAAACGGTCAAATCATAAAGTTCGGTGTCCTCATCACTTTAATTTCACCAACAAATCCTGCCTTGAAGTCGGACCAAGCATCAAGACTTTTGTATGCCTTCAAGCTTTGCTTCGTGTATTTACCCGGTGTAGAAAATAAGTACATATAAATATCAGGAAACTCGATTCGTGGCCAAATATTAATGTCCATGGACCACTGGTTCTTGGTAACTGTACCAAATATTAATGTCCATGGACCACTGGTTCTTGGGGTAACTGTACGTGTCACTGTCAAGTCCAACTGACTTTAATTTAAGCCCATAATCATCTGTTATCCCGTCTTCTCCACTAGTTGCAGCCATTTTTGCCACAGTGTGAGTAAGGGGGCTGGTCCAGTGGGGAAGTGATGTCAATCATACCCTCGATTAGAACCAGAGTGGACTACCGGGTTCCGGGGGTCTTGAATCTGTGCAACGAAGTCTCAAGACCATGGAGATGTTCAGGGAGGGTTTTACCAGCGTAGAAATCATTGATAATATTGGAGCACTCCTTGAGGACCACCTGCTCCAGGACCAGGGACCTGGATGCCCTCCCAGATCTCCCAGAGCTCCCAGAGCTCCCAGGGGCCTCATTTAAAATGGAGTGCGTAGAATTCATACTAAAAGTGCACGTACACCCAAAAGCCGAAAATGGCGGGCGCAAAAAAAAATCCGGATCTATAAAACCGCCTGCACGCAGACTTCCACGCAATGTTCTCTTTATAAATCACAGTCCAGCTGGAAGGTTGTGCAGCTGAATCCGGCTCATATCCCGCCCTCTACACGCCCACTTCATACCAAAAATGGTATGTTTTTGCATATGAATGAGCCTGCTGAGCATGCGCAGTGGCTTCCTGCAGCCTGTTTGGCTTCAGAATGAATCATGGAATGAATGAGATGTGTCCAGCCACCGTACTGAATTTCACTGAGATCTGAGATCGAGATGTTGTGGATGAGGTGGAGGACAGGAAAACGACATTATTTTGTGGTCACAGTAAAAGTAGAAAAATAAATAGTATAAAATACAGTGAGTGAGTGGCAGCACGCCGTTGCTGCGCGGAACGCCGTGAGTTCCCCGGCGCAACAGGGGGGGGGCATGTCCCCCCGTCTTTTCAAAATCATGTCCCCCCCCACTTTTTATAGTTTAAAAACTAACGGTAGGATCAGCCATTAACTGCAAATCACACCCTATGCGAAGGGCCCGGCAGCCCCGCTTCACCCCCCGCTCCCCCTCCTCCTTTCCCGTCTCCCCTCAGAGCTGCTCAGGGAAGGTTTATGGTTCCGCGTCACCAACGCGGAGCCTACGGCGTAGGAGCACGTCGCCGCGTACCCTACGCCGTAGGCTCCGCGTCGTTATAACGCAGGGCCTTAATTTAGGCTTACACCTAAGCCTAAAGGTTTCCTAAAGGTTTCACGCGCGCGTAAAACTCATATATATAAAAAAAATCGGTGTCCCTTTAGGGAAGAAATGAGAGGCTCCGTGGAGCCCCTAAACGCTCTACGAAGCCCCTCATTTGTTCTGTCCTAAAGCGGGGGGTGAAGAGGAGGTTCCCGGCGTGTCACCGCGGCTGCAGCTCCAGCAGCAGCAGAGTCCTGACTGACGCTGGGCTTTACACACAGAGGGACACGATCAGCGCTGTTTTATTATAAGTCTGATATATGTTGTGATATGTGATGACATTATTAAGAGTATGACATGAATCTGGCTTCATTTCACCACCTCAAACCCTGCATCGCCAGTTCCCCGTGTCTTAAGTAAATTCTTACGGGAGGGTCCCGGTTGCCGTAAAGATAAGCAGATTTTTCGGTTAGTTTTTTCTTTTTAGATCCGAGGCTTTGCGTAGAAGGCGGCTTCCGCAACTTTCAGGCGCTTTTTCTGCGCAAGCAAGCTTTATAGATGAGGCCCCAGGTCTCCCAGATCTCCCAGAGCTCCCAGATCTCCCAGAGCTCCCAGAGCTCCTGCTCCAGGACCAGTGTGATGAGGTGTGACTGAGTGTGCTGATGTGTAACCTGGAAGCCGGTGAGCGTGCGGTAGTATCCGTCCAGCATCAGCATGGCCAGAGAGGTGAGCTGGGCGGTCCTGTCCCAGCCGTCGCTGCAGTGGACCACCACCGACGTCTTCCCCGACTCCAGCTTGTAGGCGACCTTCGCTGCTCCGGCCAACAACAGCTGCAGGAAGCACAGACGCCACTCTTCAGACAGGAACATGCAGCCACTCCTACATTTACCTTTATTTCTGCACTGCCATCATGAACCAGGTCATCAGCCTCGTTTCATTTGCTAATATATGTCCAGCTTTGCATGTCAGGACTGGAACAAGTTTAAAAACTAGAGATCGGTATCGGCCGATAATGCCCCTATCGGTTTAGATCGGCGTTCTCAAAATAATAGTTGAAAGCAGCCGATCTGATGACGTTTACAACAACAAACCGCCGCCAGCGCGTGCGTTCCCACACCTCAGACCAAGGTGTCCCAAGAAGGTGTGACCGGCGTCGCCGGTATGGGAGTTTTACAATGTCCGAAAAGGACAACAAATTTGCAGTTTGCAAAGTGCAAAGGAAATACCCCGAGGAGGAATGTAAAATAATTAACACAATGAAGCTGATAAGACATTTGAACATTTCTGACACAAATGAGTCGGCTGCTGCAAAGGCAGAGAAAGAAAACGCTAACTCACCTATTAACCTATTAACGACAGCAGCAACAGCAAGAAAAATAAAGAACTACATCGTAAGGTAATGAATTCCTAAGCCTTGATCATCAGCCGCTTTCTGTTGTAGAAGACATCGGGTTTAAACGCGTCGTTAGCTGCTTGGATCCACGGTTCGTGCTGCAGAGTTTAATATTTCACTGATTAATGTCTGCCAGAGTTATACCAAACAATAATACAGTCCAAAGCCTCATGCAGGACGACAGTCGTGTCAGTCGCTTCACAAGTGTCATTTGCAGTTCTAGTATGAAGAGTTTCCTCACAAGAGTTTCCTCACACGCGGCGGATGCTATCACTAAAGCTTTTGCAAAGCTTAATAATTCATAATTAATTTTTTATTTTAAGATTTCATTCCTTTTTCCACAGGAAAACTAAGGTTTATAGTTTACAACTTGTATCAACTCTAAGAGAGTGTGAGATATCTGTGTTGGTGCACAGTATTGTATTACCATAAGAAAGCTTAAGCTAGTGAGCTACACTTACTCTTCGTAAGCTGAGTCTTAATCATCTCTAAGAGTCTTGCCTGAAATAAAACAGTCAATTCATGATACTTTCTCATCTCCTAATTTTGATGCCTAATAATACAATGTCAGTGTTGTGTACATGAGACAATAATATTGAAGAATTTACGGATTTCACGCTGTGATCGGTGATCAGCAGATACTGCTTTTGGAGATCGGTGATCGGCCCTCAAAATACCGATCGGTGCATCTCTATTAAAAACAGCTGAGAGAGTAAGGCTTTGACGTGGTTTTGTTGTGTTACCCGGGTGTACTCCAGCCAGTGGGTCTGGTCGATGGCGGAGTGCCAGTGAGCCTCATCTATCGTGGGGTACACCACGTCCTTCAGCTTCCTCAGGGACTCCCTCATCACGTGAATGTTGGGGATTTCCAGGAAGTTCAGCTCCACGTTGGGGTAGAAGCTTTCGTTCTCATACCCTCCGTCCTTGGCCTGGGGGGGATGAGAGAGAGAGAGAGAGAGAAACAGATCTGAAGCAGGATGTGAGGACGGAGGGAGCAGAGGAGAGGGAGGCGGCCGCCGGACCTTGGTGGTGACGGCCACGCCGCTCTGTCGGGCGTCAAACACGGTGAGTTTGTGGGACTGAGCGTTGGCGTCCATGATGATCTGGAGGAGACGCTCGTCCTCCTTGCAGCGCCGGTCCGACGGCCCCACTAAGGGCTGGCTGCAGCGCACCACGGTGGCCTGGGTCTCCGGGTGGATCCAGGACAAGACCTGCACAAAGACCAGGACAGGGTCAGGACCATTTTTTTTTTTTTTTCATTTCATTTATTTTTATTTGTTATAGAGGGACAATGTACATTAATGAACATTTAAAAAAAATGTAAATGCACCCAATTGTAGCCAAAAGGTTAATTTCCATTGGCAGTCCCCCTGTCAGAAGGAACACAAGGTGTAGTAGTAAAGGCAAAAAGAAATTACAGTAAAAGTAGTTGAAGTTGTTTATTTATAGTAGGATAAGCCCCTTGAGTTGTAACAACTCGTTTACGAGGGGGTCCTACACAAAAAACATCAAGACATAACACAACTCAGCACAATACAGTGAAAGGAGACAAGACAATACAATACAATACAGACACGAAAACAAAACAAAAACAAACAATCAAACCAAAAAAAAACAAACAAGACAGACATATACAAAAATCACTTCGACAAAATTGCAACCAGAGTTTGAACAAATATAAGATGAGAAAATAAAAAAATAAAAAATAAAAAATAAAATAAATAATAAATAAAATAAAATAAAATAAAATAAAATAAAATAAAAATAAATAAATAATAAAAAAACAAAGACATGTCATAGATACAATATTTAGAAAGCAACATTACACATAACTCCTCCTCCCCTCCCATCCGATCCACTAGCAGTGACACTCTCCTTCCCCCTCAGCAACGCAGGAATGTATCTACATCCCCCAACCAAACAAGGCCAGTATTCATAAACAAACAATACATTTCACACCAGCCACAAGCATATAGACCCCGCACTACAGATAAATCAGGGACTAGTGTTGACAAATTTGGCTGTCGATTAGACATTTCTTAAAATCTTTTTTGATTGAGCTGTATGAGATGGACTCTTTTATGTTTTGAGGGATTGTATTCCACTCATTAGCCGCCCTGTAGGTAAAAACGGATTGACCAAATACAGTTTTCCTAAATGGGATCTCACAATCACCTCTAGCAGCCGCTCTAGTGACACTTGTTGCAGGTGATCTAAACTTCATAAGGCTACAGAGTGGCGGCGGAGCTAAGCTGTGACGGATTTTGTACATGAGGCAGCAGTTTTTGAAAATTACAAGATTGTTCCAGCTCCAGACCGGCAGATATGCTTGTGTTCGGTACCGTTAGATTATATCTACTATAACCCAGAACGACTGACGGACACATCCTGCCGCTTCAAGACGTCAAACGTTCCAGAGCGATGGGGCGTCAGGGTACGGGATATCTCCCATCATGCACTGTGGTTAGGGCTGGGGATCGATTCAAATGTCAAGAATCGATTCGATTCCGATTCTTAAGATTCAGAATTGATTATCACCATTTGATTCGATTCGATATTGATTTTGGTTAGTGTTATCAAAAATGTTTTTTGAGCTGTTGCCTGAATTATATGACAATAATTATTCTGAAATAACTAAGAAATAAATAACTCAAATAGGCCTTTCAATATCCATTTAAAGTGCAAAAAAAGGAAACAAATCATTTTAGCTTGTCTGATTTATTCTGTCACCAGACACACAGCTTGCCATGAAGCACCTGGTATTTTTCATTTTTCACACCGAGTACGAGTATTTTAATTTGTGTACTTGCCGATACCAAGTACCGATACATTACTTCTACCACAAAAATAAATAGGCTAAAAATGCAATGCATTTGATTATTTGCAACAGATACATTCAATAAAAATAAATAAAATGAGTAGAATAACTATTTTAATTCAAAATAGGTATTCTACTCATTTAAACATTTTTGAATTTTAAAATTCAGTATTGGGGCCGATACTGCTCTCATGTACTCGTATTCGCAAAAATTCTCCGATACCACGCACTGATACCACTTCATTGTTGTTGTAGTTACTGATTAGCGACTCTAGGGGGAGATGTTGAGCTGCCGTCAGCGTGGTGATGAGAAGAGAGTGATACCCATGAGTGAGACTGGCAGCGCCGTTTCAGGCAAGATAGCGACAATTAATGCAGCGGGACGTCAGCAGTGTGGACATTTTTCAAAATAAGTGACGACGAGAGAAGCAAGGCAGACTGGAAGCTACGTGCTGCTAAGGTGTCAAGAGGAGGAAAGGAGAATACGTCGTTTAATACCAGCAACTTTATAAAACATCTCAAGACGCATCATAATCTGTCTTCTCGACGCACTCGAGCCGCGATTTGATGTTTCATTGATATGTTATATGTTTGATATTTCTTAAATGTGAACACAGTGCCAGTGTGGAGACTTTTTATTTACATAGAAAGATTATTTTTTGTTTAAAATAGTTATTCTACTCTTATCTGTTGGTCGGATCGAGGATCAGAGACCTCATGTCTAAATAATGAGGTTCTTCTATTAATAGACGTCCTCCTTCCTGGTGGAGATCTACTCCAAGACAGGGGGCAGGAGTCATCAAGCTCTTAGTGTGAAAGGGTGCTTCAGGAAGCACAAGACATCAAGCCCCCCGAGAACCCCTGAGATGTGCTGGAGGAAAATTTATGGACATCATCAGCACAAGATCCTGGAAATAAATGAACTCTGGGAAAGCAGACGTTGGGACGTCCGACGGGCGTCTTGCGTCGCGCTATGGTAAAGGAAACCAGAGGGGGAATCGAGCAGAAACACGAGCAGGAAGCTTTGTGATGTCACAGCTTAGTATTTAAGGTTGTTTTAGTGTAAAAGATGAAGATGAACCTGTTGTCTTTTGGTAAAACTACACCGTGAAGACCAGCGTCCTTCAGACGACGCGTCTCCAGACTCACCGGGATGCGGTGCTTGGCCCTGAACGCCGCCACGCGCCGGATGTCGTCCTCTGTGACGTTGGTGGGGATGACCAGCAGGGAGGGGTAGGTGTCGCACAGCTCGTAGGCGCCGTTCATCTTACTGAAGGTCCAGCTCTCGTTGGGGAGACCCTGCCGGAACACATCCAGTCAGACGGAGGAACCGTCCCTGATCCGTCCTACAGCTGTCACCAACGCTGGTTTCTCCTGCGGCTTTAATGCACCTAAACACACCGCCTGAGTCGTTCACCCCCACCCTGTTCACCAAACCTCTAGTTAGTGTTAGTAAACCTCTAGTTAGTGTTAGTAAACCTCTAGTTAGTGTTCAGTAAACCTCTAGTTAGTGTTAGTAAACCCCTAGTTAGTGTTAGTAAACCTCTAGTTAGTGTTCAGTAAACCTCTAGTTAGTGTTAGTAAACCCCTAGTTAGTGTTAGTAAACCTCTAGTTAGTGTTAGTAAACCCCTAGTTAGTGTTAGTAAACCTCTAGTTAGTGTTAGTAAACATCTAGTTAGTGTTAGTAAACCTCTAGTTAGTGTTCAGTAAACCTCTAGTTAGTGTTAGTAAACCCCTAGTTAGTGTTAGTAAACCTCTAGTTAGTGTTAGTAAACCCCTAGTTAGTGTTAGTAAACCTCTAGTTAGTGTTAGTAAACCCCTAGTTAGTGTTAGTAAACATCTAGTTAGTGTCAGTAAACCTCTAGTTAGTGTCAGTAAACCTCTAGTTAGTGTCAGTAAACCTCTAGTTAGTGTTAATAAACCTCTAGTTAGTGTTTAGTAAACCTCCAGTTAGTGTTTAGTAAACCTCTAGTTAGTGTTAATAAACCTAGTTAGTGTTAGTAAACCTCTAGTTAGTGTTTGTAAACCTTTAGTTAGTGTTAGTAAACCTCTAGTTAGTGTTAGTAAACCCTGTAGTTAATGTTCAGTAAACCTCTAGTTAGTGTTTAGTAAAGACTCTAGTTAGTGTTTAGTAAACCTCTAATTAATGTTTAATAAACCTCTAGTTAGTGTTAGTAAACCTCTAGTTAGTGTTAGTAAACCCCCTGTTTATATAGTCATCCCTGTATTGCACCAGTTAGCCATTGTGTCTGTGTCTCTCCTTTCTCTGTTCTTCATTCTCTCTGTCTCTCTGTTCTCTCTTTTCCTGCTCTGCCCAGCAGCAGGAGGTTCCCCCCTTATGATCCAGGTCCTGGTCCAGGTTTATTCCGCCCTTAATAAGTGCCACACTGTTTATTTACTGTACATTTGTTATTTACTGTTGCTACTTTTAAATCTGGGTACAGTGAGTGAAATAACCGGAGTCAAATTCCTTGTCGGGCAATGTTCAAACTTGGCCAATAAAACTGATTCTGAGCTGATTCTGATTCTGAAGGGGAGTTTTTCTTGCTACTGTTTGGCTTAAGGTTTTTCTCCCACTAGGGGAGTTTTTACCTGCCATTGTTCATGTTATGTTTATGTAATAATTACTCAGGGTCATGTTCTGGGTCTCTGGAAAGTTCTTAGAGACAACTTCTGTTGTAATAGACACTATATAAATAAAATTGAATTGAACCCCTGCAGGACTGTCCTGCTCTGCACTGAGCAGGTTTCACGGTTCGGTAGTCCCACTAACCTGACGCTTGTACTCTGCCACCGGGTCGTACACCTTCCAGCCGTCCACAGGATACTGGTCCTTGTACAGGAAGGCAAACAGAGGCTGGCGCACAAAAACACAAGTTAGTATCAATGCTGACATCCAACTTATCAGGAACGAAGACATGAATAACACACTACACTACAGTATACAGTAATCCCTCGCTATAACGCGGTTCACCTTTCACGTCTCGCTGCTTCACGGATTTACATTGTGCATCGTGTTCTGCATTCTGATTGGCTAAACAGTCTCCCCGCTTCTTCACTTCCTGTGTCAATAACGTTGGTTGCTTAGCAACAATGCTGAGAACAGCCAATGAGCTTCAGCAGCTCAAGAACGATTGATGAATCGTTCATTACAGTCTCAGATATAACTAATGGTGGCATGTCGGTTTATAACAATCTTTTTGCCCAGAAGAAAAAAGAGCGACAACAACGACCCATAACTATGTTCTTCTCTCGAAAAAACACACCTGCACTACGGGTTTTAGAAGAAAAAGACGCTACAAAGCGGGTCAGGATGCAGCGGCTCAGAAGAGCAGTGAAATACGCACCAGTCAAAATTTGTCCTACTGTACTTATTGTATTTTTTTTCACAATCATTTTTAATGTTCTCCCGTTGAAATCCAGTTATACGGGTCACGGTGGGGCTGATCTCCGCAATTTGAACACTTGTATAATAAGGTTGCTACTTCACAGATTTCACCCATCGCGGTTTCTTTTTGGAGCGTAACCCCCACGAAAAACCAGGGATTACTGTACTGCATACGTATGTGTGAATCCCCTTAAATGTTTGTCATGTGATGTTTGCATTAAACCTTCCTGGTCATTTTAGTCACATCAGGTGTGAAAAAACAGATCAGCAGGTTTCAGCTGCAGACTTTAACTTTAACTGATGAAGAGAAGGTGAACTGACCAGGTCCCGGGAGAGAGGGAAGGCGTGTTTGGCCAGAACGTTCGCCACATCCGGCTGACTCTCTGACGCGGTGTAGGCGAACCGGGGACTCCTCATGTCCTGAAGAGTGGACACATCAGCAGACGGGTCAGTCAGACGCCTGGGAAACTCCTGAGCTGAGGGGTGGAGGTGGGAATACCTTGCAGACCAGCTCCAGGCCTTTGGTGTTCTCTCCCTGGAGGGGAACAGTGATGGCCTCCAGTCTGCTGATGACTCCCAGGGTCACTTCCAGGGTGAAAGGAGCCTCCTGATGAGCAGAGAACAATGTGAGGAACACACCTGAAGAACAGCAACAGGTGCACGCCCTCTGATGACACAGGTGAACGCGTTACAATAAACCAATGATCCCCAACCCCCGGGCCGGGCCGTGGCTCATTTGGTACCGGGCCGCACAAAAAGAAAAAATAATTTCTGTAGCATCCCGACTGATGATGGTTGACTCTCAAACTGATGGTTCACACAAGTTTTTATTCCTTGGATGTAAATACACTACAAAAATACACTGTAAGAGCTATAAAGGAATAAAATAGAATAGAGTTAGTCTTTCTACATTCATATAAGTTTCATTTAACTTAAATACAGACCGACACAGCTGCTCGCTCGGTCGGAAATAACAGCTACCGTTAACCACAATACATGAGTAACCATGGCAACCAAACTCAAGCTGGACATAAATACAGCATACAATTTGCAAAGAAAACAAATCCTTATCAGCAGGTGCTTTTTGTGTCAGTTAGGCTCCACTTTAGCATTCCTGACACTCGTTTAGTCTCAGACACACTTTCTACTGCCGTTAAACTTTTACTGTTAAAGTCCGAAGCACCGGATGTTTCCAAGGTCTCGGTGAGACGCCTTCAAAATAAAAGCACTAAATATCGGTCTCCTTAATATATAACAAATAAAAAAAAAGCCTGGCTTTAAAGGGGACATATTATGAAAAACAGGTTTTTTCTTGTTTTAACATATATAAAGTGGTCTCCCCTCACCCTGCCAGCAGAGGGTGAGGGGAGGTCTGTGACCCCCGCCCGACAGAATCCCCCAGTGTCACGTGAATTTTTTTTGAGTCGATTAGAATCTGCTCCCGTGCTGAGTCACGACAGGAGCAGATTTCCATAGGTTCAGCCGCCGCTGCTGAAACCACGCCCACAACCAGCTCTCTCCGTCGGCTAGAGCTCCGCCATTGTTTAGAAGCGGTGGCTGTTTGAACAGCGAGGGAGAGTAGAAATGAGATTTTGCATCGACACTTACCTTACTTACTTACTACAGAACTACAGATGATCCACCATCTGTTCTCCAAGCTATTTATTAAATAAATGGTCTCTGCTCTTGACCACCGTTTGCTGCGTTACACCGACGCAGCCGTACGCCGTACCCTACGGCGTAGATAACGCGGCAGCTCCGTGGCGGGACACGGGGGCTCGTTAACCGAGAAGCAGACGCGCCTGCCGGGGAAGCGCTTCCCCGGCAGGCGCAGATGATCTACAGGTTTGGAATGCTTATGAATGTGGTCGAAAACGCAGATCTTCGGTTATGTGTGGAAGGGTTTTTTTTTTTTTTTTTAAACAATGTAATGTGGTTACAAATTATTTTATAAACGGAGGGGGGAAATATTCGGTTTTAAAAATACCCGGCTACGTGTGGACGGGGTCTAAGATCCGTTTACACCGTGTAACTGAATGCGAGCGTCCGACTATCACGTGTGACATCGGACGCTCTCTGTCCCCGCTGAAACCGTTAAACTCGCGGCCAGTTAGGAAAGTCAATAAAAAAAAAAATAATGCAATGGATTTTATTTTGTCGCAGAAGCTCCCTGGCATGGGACATGTAGCCGGCTGCTCTTCTCCCCGGAGCGAGGCTTATTCTCCTCCCCTGCTACACGTCATTCAAGCAGCCAATCAGCACAGAGCCTCATTATCATACCCCCCCCCCCTTCCCTTAGAATGAAGCACAGAAAAAGGGGTTAGAAGCGGTAAAACTATAAACATGGCCCACAGGCTGAATTTCTGATTTATGTAGAAAAAACAAGCTTTAGATTGTTTTTAAGACATTCAAGGCCTGTTTAAAATATACATTAAATGCCATAATATGTCCCCTTTAAATAACGTTAATGAGAAAAAAAAAACATAAAAACACATTTATAGAGAGACTTCCGCTTCCGCCCGCATGGAGTGAGCAGCAGGTAAAGGCAGCTCCATTGAACCTTGATTAAAAAACACCTTCTGGACCAGTCGAAGAATAATACCTTTGTTAAAACTACTCTATAAACCCCCGAAACACTGAAAGTCGACATGAATAAGAACACCGGCTCAAGATACACGCAGAAAACTTTACAAACTCCGCCGGCCTCTTCACCGGCTGAAATGAAAGGCAGGATGGCGGGCCCCAAGGAAGAAGATTTACCCATCTCCGTGAGGACTCTGCGAAACGAACTACAAACTTATCGTGACGGTATGATGAAAGACATTAAAACGCAGATTATTGACATGCACCAGGAGATACGTAAAGATATTTCTACCCTTCGGGACGAAGCCAAAGCTGACATTAATATGCTGCGCACCGAGTTATCACTGAAGATCGACACGCTGCATAAAACTCACACAGAGACCGCAAACACGCAGAAAGAGATGGAGAAGTCCCTCTGTGATGCTTCTGACAGGATAATGCAGCTAGAGAAAACAGCAGAAACTCTCTCAAACGACTACAAGAAGCTGCAGGATAAGTGCACGGACCTTGAAAACAGGAGCCGCAGACAGAACCTGCGCATAATCGGGATCTCTGAAGGCATTGAAGCGGGGAATCCAAGCCGTTTTATGGCGGAATTTTTCACTGAGGTGCTCGGCGAGGAAAACTTCGACTCTCCCGTCATCATAGACCGCGCCCACAGAACCCTCGCTCCGAAGCCGCGGAAAGGAGATCGCCCGCGAGCCATGGTGGTTCGCCTCCACTACTACTCGGATAAAGAGAAGATCTTGAAGCTATCCAGAAACAAAGGCCGTCTGACGTATGGGGGATCCCCGGTGCACATCTTCCCGGATATGAGCCCCGAGGTCGGCCGGCTGCGTGCCTCATTCAACCAGGTGAAGGTGAGGCTGCGCACCGCGGGGGTCCCTTACAGCCTATTCTACCCGGCTAGACTGGTGATAACAACGGACGGATCCAGGCACTCATTCACTGATCCACAGGAGGCTGAAAAATTCCTAAACTCCAACAACCCGACGGCAACTGAAGACTGAGGTGATTAAGCTCCCAATTATTCTGAATTGGGGGAGACGGGGTCAGGTGAAACGCATGCTTCCTCAGGGAATGTGAAGTTAAAGACTGGTTTCTTGGAACTGATAAAACTTTAACAGGTTTATAATTATAAAAAAAAAAAAAAAAAAAAAAAAAAAAAGTTTGTACGTAGGCTGTACACATAATATGATTTGATTATTTTTATTTTTATTTTTTCCCTCTACCACCACCAAATCCTACTTTTGAATGGTCAATTAAGGTAAATATTTGTTTACACATTTATCTTGTTTACTTATTTTTCTATTATTTTATGCTACAAATAATTTTGGAAGAAGGGAGTTGAATTTAATTTTGAACTGTTACTTTAAAATGCAAAATGCAAGGTCTAAATTTCAAGTTATCAGTTTCAAGAAGGATCAATGTGGTCCAGAAGGAATAATATAAGAACTTAAAAGGAGCTTAGTGGTAAGTCAAATGTCCTTTTTCTTATGGAAGTTTAAATGGACAGAATTTGTTTTTTTTCTAGGTTATCTCTCTGTCTTTTGTTCAGGTGAAGATAGAGAGGGGTTCAGGTTTTGTTTCAAGGGGTTTTCGTTTTGTTTTGTCACATTTTCTTATTTTAAGTGGGGGTCACGTGGAAAACACAATACAATGGGTTTATCTGTTATTATTCTGAAGGAAAGGTCATGGCAGGAAAACATGGTCAATCTGTAAAAACAGTATCTCAAAATTTGATCAAATTTATTTCATGGAATTGTAAGGGACTTAATGGTGTCATCAAACGTAATAATATATTAGCCCACCTTAAAAAATTAGGAACGGATATTGGTTTCCTACAGGAAACACACTTAAAGAATCAAGATCACAAGAGATTGAATTTGCAAATGGGTAGGGCAGTCATTCCATTCTAATTTCAATGTGAAAAGTAGAGGCACAGCAATATTGATTAGAAAAACTATACCATTTATAGCGACAAAAACAATTTCGGATCCCCATGGTAGATTTGTCATTGTAACCGGGACTCTTTACAATAATCCAATTACACTGGCAAATATATATGCTCCTAATGTGGATGATGAACAATTTATCAAATCTTTTTTCGCAATATTACCAAATTTAGACTCCCACCAGCTCATAATTGGTGGAGACTTCAATTTAACGTTAGATCCTAACTTGGACAGATCATCAAATAAACCCACAAACATCTCCAAATCAGCTAAATATATTCAGACATTCATTAAAACATACAAATTAACAGACCCATGGAGAACTTTATACCCTAACAGTCGACAATATTCATATTTCTCTCCAGTCCACCATTCTTATTCAAGAATAGATTTTTTTTTAATAGACTGTGAGCTTCTACCACAAATTAGAAAGTGTGACTATGAAGCAATAGTACTGTCTGACCATAGCCCGGTTACCCTACTATTAGCTTTTGGAGATAAGCAAATGCCAAAATCCTGGCGATTCAATAATAATTTACTCTCGGACAAGAAGGCAATGGAGGAAATTAAAAGCCAAATAGATCTGTACTTGTCTATAAATGATAATGCAGAAACTTCAAGATCCACGTTATGGGAAGCACTAAAGGCGTATATTCGAGGACATATAATTTCATGGTCTAGTCTGGTAAGCAAACAAAAAAAACAAAAGGAAGCTAAAATAATTGAGGAAATAAAAAACATTGACAACCAATATTCGACTCGCACCTCTACAGATTTACATAAAAGAAAGCTAGCACTCCAAACAGAACTCACTTTACTTTATACCAAAGAGACAACTGCACGTATGATTAAAACAAAACATAAATATTATGAACATGGAGAAAAAGCTGGCAGGATATTGGCACATCAAATAAAAGAACAAGCGGCATCAAGATCAATTACTGAAATACGTACCGATACGGGACAAAATACTATAAATCCAAAAGAAATTAATGATACCTTTAAAACCTTTTACACCAAACTATATACATCTGAATCTAAGGGTGATCAATTATTAATAGACAATTTTCTAGAAAACATTAATATCCCCAAAATTGGTGCAGATGATAAAGGACAATTGGATAGACTCATAACAAAAGAAGAGATAGAACAGGCAATTCATAAAATGCAAAATTCCAAAACTCCTGGCCTTGACGGCTATACCTCCGAGTTTTATAAAGCTTTTAAGGGTCAACTTTCACCAATATTATTAGCAGTTTTCAATGAAGCATTAGCTAAAGGCTGTTTGCCACCTACTTTTTATCAGGCAAGTATTTCTTTAATTCATAAACAAAATAAAGACCCTCTAGAACCAGGATCATATAGGCCCATAAGCTTGCTGAATGTAGATTATAAAATATTGGCTAAGATTCTTGCACTACGCTTAGAAACAACTTTACCAACAGTAATCTCTCATGACCAGACAGGATTCATAAAAAACCGACAATTATTCTTTAACATTAGGAGATTGATAAATATCATTTATACACAAACTACAGATTCTAAAACCTCAGAAATATTGCTTTCTTTGGATGCACAGCAGGCTTTTGACAGGGTCGAGTGGGATTACCTCTTTTCGACCCTGTCAAGATTTGGATTCGGCCCTCAGTTTATCGCTTTGATAAAATTACTTTATGCTCAGCCACATGCCTCAGTACGGACAAACAATGTGTGTTCTGACTTCTTTCCTCTAGGCCGCTCTACTAGGCAGGGCTGCCCCTTATCACCGTTATTGTTTGCGCTCGCCATAGAGCCTCTGGCCATCTCTTTACGAACAGCAAAGGAGTATTCAGGGGTGAGAAGAGCAGGAACAGAGCACAAAGTATCTTTATACGCAGACGATTTATTACTGTACATCAAAGACCCTGAAAAATCGATACCAGCTATCATTACACTCCTCGAAAAGTTTGGATTGGTATCAGGTTATAAACTGAATTTGTCAAAGAGCATATTGTTTCCCATTAATTCAGAAGCAAAACAAAATGTACACAATTTCAGTTCTTACCCATTTGCAACTTCTAATCATTTTAAATATCTTGGGATCAATATTAGTCAGGAATTCTCACATCTTTTTAAGCATAATATTTTGAAACTCTACGAAGAAACAGAAAATAATCTCAAAAGGTGGGCTAAGAACACAGTCTCATTAGCAGGACGCATAAATGTTATTAGAATGAATATTTTACCTAAATTTTTATTTTTATTTCAGTGTATCCCTATCCTAATAAACAAATCATTTTTTAAGAAACTAGAATCTTTAATGTCCAATTACATTTGGAATGGAAAAACTCCCAGAATTAGAAAAGTGTTTTTACAAAGATCAAAAAGGCTAGGAGGGATGGGAATGCCATGCTTTCGGTTGTACTACTGGTCATGCAATTTAAGATCTATGTCTTTTTGGTGCCAACCACAGGGGGCTGATTGGTCAAGGATGGAAAATCATAGCTGTCATCCCTCTTCATTACAGGCAATGGTTTACTCACCTCTACCCATCTCTAACTTAAAAGTCAAAAATGTAGTAGTTTCACATTCATTAAAAATTTGGTCTCAGATTAGAAGACATTTTGGATTAAAGGAAGGCTCCGTTCTGACTCCGCTGATCAATAATCATACACTCAGACCACTCCTCATTGATTCAACATTTATTCAATGGTACCACAGCGGGATACACACCTTAAAAGATTTATATATTAAAAAAATGTTTCCTTCATTTCAACAGCTGCAGGAGAAATTTAATTTACATAAGAGAGACTTTTTCAAATATTTGCAAATCCGTAGCTTTGTTAAAAAAACATTTCCATCCTTCCCCCATGAGCCCCCTGAATCCATCATGGAAACACTGCTCCAATCTGATCCCTTGAAAAAAGGATCAATATCCAAAATACACGACACTCTGTTTCAAATAGACTGTACAGCTACACTGGATCATCTAAAGGAAGCCTGGCAGGAGGATCTAGGTGTGGAAATCTCAGACAACCAATGGACAAAAGCCCAAGACAATGTGCACTCCTCATCTGTATGCATAAGACATGGACTTATACAATTTAAAATACTACACAGACTGCATCTGTCCAAACTGAAGCTTTCTAAGATGTTTTCTTCAGTGAGTCCATCCTGCGACAGGTGTGGACAGGGTCCAGCTTCTCTAGCACATATGTTCTGGAAATGCCCACAAATTGTTGATTATTGGAATAGGATATTCCAAACTCTATCTGAGGTCTTACAAAAACCGATTCTACCGGATCCATTGTTAGCATTGTTTGGAGTGAAAGCTATCACTGTACAACTCTCATCTAACCAAAACAACATTACTCGGTTTGTAACATTATTAGCAAGACGATTGATACTGCTTAATTGGAAGCAGAAAAAACCCCCAACTCATGCAGCCTTGTTGAACAATGTAATGCAATACTTGGAGCTAGAAAAAATTAAATACTCATTAAGAGAGAAGGAACACATGTTTTACTCCATATGGCAGCCTTTTATGGATTATTTTAACAAGAAAGACCCATGTAGGAGAAAATGAATGTAAAAACGGATGTAACATGACACCCCCTTTTTTTATTTCATTTTTTTTTTTTTTTTTTTTTTTTCCTTTTGTTTGAATGCCTTTGTTTCTATTGTATCAAAATATTTATGTATGAAACCATGCAGTTTTAATTTTCTATTTTCTGTATGTTTTGAAAAATGCAAAACCCCAATAAAAAGAAGAAGTTTAAAAAAAAAAAAAAAAAAAAAAAAAAAAAAAAAAACATTTATAGAAATACTGATATTATAAGTAATTTACAATTTCCATTATTTCATTAAATTTTTTCGAAAATGATTTTTTATTATTATTATTATTATTATTATTATTATTATTATTATTTGAAATAATATTATCCAGAAAAGGTTGGGGACCACTGCAATAAACCAACACAGGTGAACGCGCTACGATAAAACAACCCAGTTGCGTCTAACCTTGTCCTGGCTGATGAAGTACAGCTTGTAGTCTGTGATGGTCAGAGTGCCGTTAATCAGACCGCTGAATGGACAGATGTACATCACATCCTTGACTGCATGACAGAGTAAACACAAACAACAAGGAAAAAAGTAACAATTTAGGCCAAAGTTGAATAAGTCATGAATAAGTGAATAAGTCATCACATGTGCAGGACAAGCGTTGTGATGATGGAGGTGTGATGGCCAGACGAGGACGGGGGCACCTGTAATCTGCGTGGTCTCTCCCGGCAGAAGAGGCACCTGGTTGGGCAGCACTCGGACCTGAGCTCCATAACCGAGAGGTGGAAGTTTCTGAAGAGAGAACAGAGCCGTCAGTGGAGCCACGAGACCCGGCAGAACCTGAAACTGATCTGAGGTACGGCCACAAGATGTTTGATGAATCATGTTAGTGGATCAGAAGGAACTAAACCAGCACCGATGATACTTGGGGAATCCCTTACAGCTGCTCTTGAGTTTGTCTTCTGTTCTGAATCTGTCATCACTTTCTCTCTCGTTTTGTGTCTTTTCACACGTTCACATTCACGCTGACTCCTCACTCTGCCGCCGTCGCACCTTTTTCACCCCACTGTGCTGTGTGAGTGTCACAGGAGGTGGAACTGCATAAGGTTTGGTTCTGTGGCTGCACCACCTCGTAACCATGATGGGGGAGTGCTGTAACGAGGATGGGAGGATGCCTGGCCATGGTGAAGTTTTCACTTAAACGTGGTTTTGAGGGTGTATTGCTCAGCTGTCGCTGTTCCCCTGGAAACAAGCTGGTGGAAACTTGTTTTTTAACTGGTGTTTTTTTAGCGGAGACTGAATAAAACTAGATGATCGTTGTAATCTCCGCCCTGAAGACCAAGTGCAGGTGTGGTTGTATTGGTGTTTTAGGTCGGCATTCGTTGTGCTGAAACACAAGTATCACCTGACTCTAGACCAGGGGTCGGCAACCCAAAATGTTGAAAGAGCCATACTGGACCAAAAACACAAAAAACAAATATGTCTGGAGCCGCAAAAAATGAAAAGTCTTGTATAAGCCTTAGAATGAAGGCAACACATAATGCATGTATCTATATTAGTAATAACTGGGGGAAGTTTTTTTTTTTTAATATGCACTTTGAGAAAAAAGTCGAAATGTCGAGATTAATGTACAATCTTGAGAAAAAAGTCGAAATGTCGAGAAAAAAGTCGGAATGTAGAGAAAAAAGTCGGAATGTAGAGAAAAAAGTCGCAATTTTGAGAAAAAAGTCAGAATCTCGAGGTTAATGTTGAAGTACAATCTCTAATACTCATATTGTACATTTCTGTTTATACATTTTACTTTATTCTATCTCTTACTTTATCTCCATATATTTGTTTGCTTTTATATTTTTATTTTTACTGTATTGCACCAATCACCACAACAAATTCCTTGTGTGTGTTAACAAACTTGGCAATAAACCCCCTTTCTGATTCTGATTCTGAAGAAAAAAGTTGAAATGTTGAGAAAAAAGTCGAAATGTCGAGAAAAAAGTCGAAATGTTGAGAAAAAAGTCGAAATGTCGAGAAAAAAGTCGAAATGTTGAGAAAAAAGTCGAAATGTAGAGAAAAAAGTCGAAATGTCGAGAAAAAAGTCAAAATTTTGAGAAAAAAGTCAGAATCTCGAGGTTAATGTTGAAGTACAATCTCTAATCCTCATATTGTACATTTCTGTTTATTTCTGTTTATACATTCTACTTCATTCTATCTCTTACTTTATCTCCATATATTTGTTTGCTTTTATATTTTTATTTTTACTATATTGCACCAATCACCACAACAAATTCCTTGTGTGTGTTAACAAACTTGGCAATAAACCCCCTTTCTGATTCTGATTCTGATTCTAAAGAAAAAAGTCTAAATTTCGAGAAAAAAGTTGAAATTTTGAGATTAAAAAGGAAAGGAAAAAGGAAGAAAAAAAGAAAAAAGAAGAAAAAAAGGAATAAAAGAAAAAAAAGGAAAAGAGAAAAAAAAGAAGAAAAAAAGAGAAGAAAAAGAAGAAAAAAAGGAAAAAAAAGGTCAAACATTTTTGAAAAAGCTCCAGGAGCCACTACGGCGGCGCTAAAGAGCCGCATGCGGCTCTAGAGCTGCGGGTTGCCGACCCCCGCTCTAGACCCCGTCCTCTTCTGGACCTGGATCCGATCTTACCAGGGCGACCAGACACCATCAGCTTATCTGCATCAAGACCACGTCTTTCTCTGGGTCTTGGTCCAGACAGCGTGATTTCACTGGAGGACAAACAGAACCAGGAAGTGCTCGTATACCTGTAGCCGGCGTGGCCTCATCAACTGGATCTGACCCATCTGACCTTACCGTCAGTCAGGGCAGCAGAGCTGGGACGGGAGCGAGGCGACTGCGTGAATGTGGAAAGGTGAAATGCGGGCACAAGGACGGCTACAGGAACTAAACTCTGGTAAACATGGACATTGGATGCAGTGAGTAGAGGACCACAGCAGGAAAGTGGACAGAAATGCTGGAGAAAACAGAGGCATGCTGGGACAGGAGGAGGCATGGAGCTGGACAGCAGGACAGACAGACAGAGACTTGCCAAAGCACTGGAAGGATGCTCAGAATCACTTTCTCCAAGGTAACAAAGGCCCTCATCCGCCGAGTCCGACTGCAGAGGAGAGGCAGCATGGAGGAAGTGGAGGAGGAGAGAAATCGCATCGTTATTGTGCGTGAGGGACTCGGACGCTTGGACTGGTCAAAGTCCAGGTCATATCAAGGTTTAAGAATGACCTGGACAAAGTCAGGTTCATCTGAGGGGATGATATCATGTCCTAAGACAAAAGTATGTGAAGTAAAACTTTTTACGGCGGGAGCATGGATGGCCATAGCGACTGAAATCAGAGTTATGAAACTCTAAACACAGCAAAACCCCGGCATGAGCTCATCCTGCAAGAAAACCTCTCTGACCTTCACGGGGGTCATCTCTGCAGACAGCTTCTTCTCCGCCTGACACTTGAGAAACAAGAACAAAAATATCTGCTGATGGAAAAACTGAACAAATAAAACGTGCTAACGGAAAAACCGGAACCAATAAAACCTGCTAACGGAGAAAACAGAACAAATTAAACCTGCTAACGGAGAAAACAGGGAAAAAAATAAAACCTGCTAACGGAAAAACCAGAACCGACAAAACCTGCTAACGAGGGAACTAAAACCAATAAAACCTGCTAACATAAAAACAGAAACAATAAACCCTGCTACTTCAAAAACCAGAACAAATAAAACCTGCTAACGGAGAAACCAGTAAAAAAAAATAAAACCTGCTAACGGAGAAACCAGTAAAAAAAAAATAAAACCTGCTAACGGAGAAACCAGAACAAATAAAACCTGCTCACGGAAAAACCAGAACAAATAAAACCTGCTAATGGAAAAACCAGAACAAATAAAACCTGCTAACGGAAAAACCAGAACAAATAAAACCTGCTAACGGAGAAACCAGAACAAATAAAACCTGCTAACGGAAAAACCAGAACAAATAAAACCTGCTAATGGGAAAACCAGAACAAATAAAACCTGCTAACGGAAAAACCAGAACAAATCAAACCTGCTAACGGAAAAACCAGAACAAATAGAACCTGCTAACAGAGAAAACAGGGGAAAAAAATAAAACCTGCTAATGGAGAAACCAGAACCGTCAAAACCTGCTATCGGATATACAAGAAAAATTAAGACTTGCTAACGGAAAAACCAGAACAAATAAACCCTGCTAACGGAGAAACCAGAACAAATAAATACTAATAATGGAGAAACCAGAACAAATAAAATCTGCTAATGGAAAAACCAGAACAAATAAAACTACTGCTAACACTACTGCTAACAGAGAAAACAGGGAAAAAAATAAAACCTGCTAATGGAGAAACCAGAACCGACAAAACCTGCTATCGGATATACCAGAAAAATTCAGACTTGCTAACGGAAAAACCAGAACAAATAAAAACTGCTAACGGAGAAACCAGAACAAATAAATCCTAATAACGTAAAAACCAGAACAAATAAAACCTGCTAACGGAGAAACCAGAACAAATAAAACCTGCTAACGGAGAAACCAGAACAAATAAAACCTGCTAACGGAGAAACCAGAACAAATAAAACCTGCTAATGGAAAAACCCGAACAAATAAACCTTGCTAGTGGAGAAACCAGTACAAACGTGGGTCATTCTTCATTCACACTCCCGTCTACATCCTGTCTGTGCTGTTAGAGTAGCTAACCTTCATCCCTCTCCTTCCCAGGACAAACCTCCACCTCTCTAGATCTTCCCCCTCTTGCTCTCACTACAGATCAGTGTCATCTGCAAACATCTTGGTCCGTGGAGATCCCTATCTAACCTCATCTGTCAGTCTGCCCATCACCGTAGCAACCAAGAAGGGGCTCGTGGCGGATCCCTGATGCATCCCACCCCCACCTTGAGCGCGTACACGAGAGCAGTGAAGAAGAAGCAAGAGAAAAAAAGACAGGAAACTGAGGAGAGAAGTTCTGCCTAGAGTACTTCCTAGCATAGACATATAGACGCCCCATGGAGCTGCTGCGATACGTCAACGTCGCCGCCATATTGGATGTGGCAAGACTGCGCTGTAAACTAATATAAGTAAATTGACTTATTTTAATAAAGCGCCTTTCTACAAAGAAATGTACGTTTTACGTCTCATTTATTCATTCACACACGCACTAATATACTTGGGAAACAGTTAGGCACCAAATATAATATATTTAATTTTCTCAGATGGCAAAAATAAGAACTTTATTGATCCCAGATAGGAGTAATTCATGTTATATCAGCTATAGAGAACAAGGTCGTGCCGAAAAACAATAAATATCCCCCCTTACAAAAATAAGAAAAATAGAGAAACATATTTTCAACAAGGCATATTTTACATAAACATATTTTAAATTTTTCAAGTAACAAAATAACATTTTTCAGATTTTTTCAGTTATTTTATTGTCTGAACAATGGTTCAAATATTATTTTATTGTCTGAAAAATGGTTCAAATATGTTATTTAAAAATTTTTTAATTTGTTTTGTTGATGAGAAAATATATTTCTCTATTTTTCTTATTTTCGTGAGGGGGGATATATATTGTTTTTCGGCACTACCTTGTTCTCTATAGCGGACATAACATGAATTACTCCTATGTGGGATCAATAAAGTTCTTATTTTTGCCATCTGAGAAAATTAAATATATTATATTTGGTGCCTAACTGTTTCCCAAGTAGCTTAGTGCGTGTGTGAGTAAATAAATGAGAAGTAAAACGTACATTTCTTTGTAGAAAGGCGCTTTATGAAAATAAGTCCATTTACTTGTATTAGCTTACAGCGCAGTCTTGCCACATCCAATATGGCGGCGTCGTTGACGTATCGCAGCAGCTCCATGGAAGGAGGAGGATACATGTCTATGCTTCATAGCGTCCATGGAGCCATGAATCACTTCCTGTTACACCAAAATACACACGGATAAGGAGCACATGTATCATCCGGCAGGTCTTACCATGGGCCTCAGTCTCCGGGACACCTGGAAGTCAGAGACACCCAAGACACACGGAGACAGAACACAAGCAGTTCCATGAAACCCAGGATCACAAAAACAGACCAAAACACTTTTACACAAGTTCTGCTCATTCTCAGTCACACACGGAAAACACTGGGGGTCCAACAGGACGGTTCTGGAAGCAGACTAGCACAAAAGCAGCCGGTTACAGACACCGGAGCATCAACGCGGACAGACGGACAGACGGAGGTGGCGTTGGCGTTGGGAATATTGGACACCTGTCCCTGATCAAAAACATTACCTGAAAAATAAGGAATCAGAAGTTGAAGTCTCCTGTCCTTTACTGTCTGCTTGCGTTTATTGTCTCCTGTCCTTTACGGTCTCCGGTCCGCTACGGTCTCCGGTCCTTTGCGGTCTCCTGTTCTTTACGGTCTCCTGTCATCACCGTCTCCAAATCCCAAAGTCACTTCGTGTTCATGTCTTGTCCATGTTTCGCCCATCGTCGTAGGTAAAGTCATCCCAGATGTTACTCTGTAGGACAGAACATCGCCTGCAGTCGCCTGATGTTCACTATGTTCTACGTTGTGAAACAGCCGGATGAAGCAGCAGATCTGAGCAGAGACAGATGCCTGGTCAACCACGAAACACACACTTTTCACCTTCTTGGAAGGTGTGGAAAGGAATGACCAAGGACTCTGTCTTGGAAAGGTTGAAGGGGCCATTCCTTGATCAATGAGGAGATGTCAGAGAGGCAGGGGGTAACCTCGCTGGAAGCTTTCTCACGGGAATGACGGGAAAACCAGGTATCATCTGCATAGAGGTGATAGAAGAACCCAGGCACAACCAAGACCAACAGGAATCCAGACAAGTGGAGTGAGGACGGACAGCACCTTTGAGGTCGTTCAGAGGAAGGAAAACCACCTTTCAATGATCTTAGACAAGACAGGAAGTAGCGTGACCGGCCAGCGGTCCTCGACCTGAGCAGCACTGAAAGAGGGAAGTAGAACCTGACCTTAGCAGCAGGGTTACATTAGTTAATCCTTGTTCCTCCACGTCTGACCTTAAGCCTTACAGGTTCCACAAACTGAGGAGTTTTTGAGTTCTAACTAGGGATGGGCGGTATGGACTAAAAAAAGGTATCACGATAATTTCTGGCATTTATCATATTATTTTATGACGATAAAAAAAATACCAATTTAACTCCACCTTTGTAACTATAAATCTATCACCACATTCAGTCTTTGGAGCCCCCAAATCACTGCTCTAAAAGAATAGTAAATGCTACTAAACTACACCAATTAAATTGAATTGATAAAAACCAATTAAATGAGCCACGTCACGTCATCAACGGGAATTGATCTTTTTCTTTCTTTCTTTCTTTCTTTCTTTCTTTCTTTCTTTCTTTCTTTCTTTCTTTCTTTCTTTCTTTCTTTCTTTCTTTCTTTCTTTCTTTCTTTCTTTCTTTCTTTCTTTCTTTCTTTCGGGCTCATATCTTTATTTCTTTCTTTCAGGCTCATATCTTTCTTTCTTTCTTTCGGGCTCATATCTTTCTTTCAGGCTCATTTCTTTCTTTCTTTCTTTCTTTCTTTCTTTCTTTCTTTCTTTCTTTCAGGCTCATATCTTTCTTTCTTTCTTTCTTTCAGGCTCATGTCTTTCTTTCTTTCTTTCTTTCAGGCTCATATCATTCTTTCTTTCTTTCTTTCTTTCTTTCTTTCTTTCAGGCTCATATCTTTCTTTCTTTCTTTCTTTCAGGCTCATATCTTTCTTTCTTTCTTTCAGGCTCATTTCTTTCTTTCTTTCTTTCTTTCTTTCTTTCTTTCTTTCTTTCTTTCTTTCTTTCTTTCGGGCTCATATCTTTATTTCTTTCTTTCAGGCTCATATCTTTCTTTCTTTCTTTCGGGCTCATATCTTTCTTTCAGGCTCATTTCTTTCTTTCTTTCTTTCTTTCTTTCTTTCTTTCAGGCTCATATCTTTCTTTCTTTCTTTCTTTCAGGCTCATATCATTCTTTCTTTCTTTCTTTCTTTCTTTCTTTCTTTCAGGCTCATATCTTTCTTTCTTTCTTTCTTTCTTTCTTTCAGGCTCATATCTTTCTTTCTTTCTTTCAGGCTCATTTCTTTCTTTCTTTCTTTCTTTCTTTCTTTCTTTCTTTCTTTCTTTCTTTCTTTCTTTCTTTCTTTCTTTCTTTCTTTCTTTCTTTCTTTCTTTCTTTCTTTCTCTTTCTTTCTTTCTTTCTTTCTTTCTTTCTTTCTTTCTTTCTTTCTTTCTTTCTTTCTTTCTTTCTTTCTTTCTTTCTTTTGTATCATTTTTACCGCGAGATGACAAATTCTTCGGAAACAAATTCGGAACCAGCGTGAGCCATGGCAGAGCGGCAGCAGGAGGACACAGCAACAAGAGCTTTCCCAACATTCAACAACAAACAACACAGAACATCTGGTAACCTCACCACCAAACCAGAGTCAGACAAACGGAGGGAGGGCGGGGTACGGGGGGGCGGGGGTTCTCATCATCACCTTGTTGTCTCGGCCCAATGCGTCGGCTGGGGCGGGTCGTGAGATCTGGCTGGAGAGCGTGGCTGCGATCAGCTGTTTGCACCATTCCACATGAGAACCTGCGGGACTGGAGACAAGAAGGTGAAGAAGACGGGGAACGTGAAGAAGACGGGAACGTGGCGCTCAGATTTATTCAACAAAACTGTTCCACGGACTCGCCAGCTCTGGTACGTCTCAGAGTACTAGGGATGCCCCGATACCATTTCTTTCACACAGAGTACGAGTATTTCAATTTGTGTACTTGCCGATACCGAGTACCGATACGATACTTCTACCACAAAAATAACTAGGCTAAAAATGCAATGAAAAATGCAATGAATTGGAAGGCCGGTTTTATTTGCAACAGATAAATTCAATAAAAATAAATAAAATGAGTAGAATAACTATTTTAAACAAAAAATAATATTTCTGTGTAAATAAAAAGTCTTCACATTTAAAGGAGCTTGAGGCTCCTTTTAAGAAATGAGACTCTCTAGCGCCACCCTTCGCCACGACGGCCGTTGGGGGTACTGCAGCCAACAGTGAAGCCGGCACGGGAGAACGGGAGAACGTGCATGCAGCGTCATGTGACGTCACATCCGCAGCCCAGCGCGGGAAATTCCGGCCCGGAATTGCAGCACATTTTGCAGCACACAGCCTGTTCAAGGCAACGGAGAGATACACTAGAGGGATCATTCTTTTGGGTTTGGAACGCTTCATCTGACATTATTATAGAAAACTTAAAATGTATACGGATTTTTTTCATAAATCTTGCCACAATCCGGCCTCAAGCTCCTTTAAGAAAATATCAAACATATAACATATCAATGAAACGTCATATTGCGGCTCGAGTGCGTCGAGAAGACGGTGAAATCCTTCTTCTTCTCCAACTGATAGTGGCTGCTCATCCAGCACTAGATAACGGGTTAGAGCCTCCGTTATTTTAACGGCGCGTGGGTTTTCTCTTGCCATTGTCTGTCGCTTTTACAGAACCTGAGCTAATATTGTGTAAGTGCAATATGCATCAGCACTTTACAAATCTGAGCATTAGAGCACTTTAAAGAAATAATGGGACGATGTGTAATCTGCATCAACACTTTAAAACTCTTGCACTTAAGCACTTAGCACTTTAAACATGACGGTCACTTAATTACTGGTATCAATTGTAACATGTTTTATTTCTTATTGACTTTATCTAGCTTAGTCGTGTCTTTTAATGTTGTGTTTTGTTCTTATATCTTGTCTCCCTTGTTTGCTGGTGTCCGATTTTGTGTCTGGCATTGATTTGCTGCGGGGACGAATGGTGGAAATTAGCCTCTGGCTATAACCATACGTATTTACACTTGTGTTCATCAATATGTACAGTCCCTGTTAACAAATAAATACATTGAATTGAATTGAATGTTGGCTGTTGTGGTGTTGCAGTAGCATTAGCAAACTCTGTATACTCCGTATACAAGTTGCTGGTATTAAACGACGTATTCTCCTTTCCTCCTCTTGACACCTTAGCAGCACGTAGCTTCAGTCTGCCTTGCTTCTGCCGTCGTCTCTTATTTTGAAATATGTCCACACTGCTGACATCCCACTGCATTAATTGTCGCTATCTTGCCTGAAACGGCGCTGCCAGTCTCACTGATGGGTATCACTCTCTTCTCATCACCACACTGACTGCAGCTCAACATCTCCCCCTAGAGTCACTAATCAGTAACTACAACAACAATGAAGTGGTATCGGTGCGTGGTATCGGATAATTTTTGCGAGTACGAGTATATGAGAGCAATATCGGTATCGGGGCATCCCTACAGAGTATGACGTCATCAGTGTCACACAGGAGGGACGACAGCGGTCTGGGTAGGATGTTTACCCAGAGGACGTTGTCCCACATTGAAGATTGTGTTTCACATTTTGACAACATCAGTACACACTAGCACACCTGGCCACGCCCTCCACTCTTCGTTGACCTCTATGCATGAATAGTATGTAGGATTTGATGTAAAGACACGATACACATGCATGAGATGAAATGACAACCTAAATTGGTTTTGTCGGTTTCTTTAGCATCTTTTCACTCTCTGTTTTCAGAGCTATCATTATTATTATTATCATTACTATTACTATTATTACAGTTATTACAGCTATTTTTATTATTATTATTATTATTATTATTATTATTATTATTATTATTATTATTATTATTATTTTGTGTAGCCTGATGATACTTCATTTGTTTTTTTTTTTATATTCTATTATGTTAAAAGGTGGACAAGATAAGCTTTATGCTTCAAGCCCAGACCTTTTCGGTCAAAATAATCACCATGTTGACCAAATAAAAACCTGTAAATGTTTATTATCTTGCTTATTGATTTTCATGCTTATAATTGACCGAAATAAATTAAGTAAGTTAAGTAAATTGCCTAACTAATTAACTAAGTAACCTCCAGGTCTTCCCAGCGGAAGCAGGACTTCTACAGTTTAAGGCTTGTAGGTGCAGCAGGTCCAGGATGAAACACTTGTCTCATCAGAACCAGGTTGAGTTTCCGTTCAGGTTCTGGTCCACGATCTGATCAATTCAACCATAAGCTCCAACATGTGCAGATTGAACTGATGGAGTCGGGATCAGCTGATCAGTGTTATGGATCCCTGATCAGTGTTATGGATCCCTGATCGTCTGATCAGTGTTATGGACCCCTGATCAGCTGATCATCTCACTAATCAGTGTTATGGATCTCTGTTCGGTTGATCCTCCACTGATCAGTGTTATGGATCTTTGATCAGCTGATCAGTGTTATGGACCTCTGATCAGCTGATCCATCACTGATCAGTGTTATGGATCCCTGATCATCTCATCTTCTCACTGATCGGTGTTATGGATCTCTGATCAGCTGATCAAATCAAATCAAATCAAACTTTATTTATAGAGCACTTTTCGTACAAAAATTGCAATACAAAGTGCTTCACATAAAACAAATAAAGATAAGTGATCAGTGTTATGGACCCCTGATCGGTTGATCCATCACTGATCAGTGTTATGGATCCCTGATCAGCTGATCATCTCTCTGATGATCATAGTGATGGATCAGCTGATCAGAGGTCCATAACGTTATGGATCTCTGATCCTCTGATCATCTCTCTGATCAGTGTTATGGATCTCTGATTGGTTGATCCATCACTGATCAGTCTTATGGATCCCTGATCATCTCATCCTCTCACTGATCAGTGTTATGGACCTCTGATCAGCTGATCCATCACTGATCAGTGTTATGGATCTCTGATCGTCTCACCCTCTCACTGATCAGTATTATGGACCCCTGATCGTCTGATCATCTCATTGATCATCAGTTCTGTTTGCAGCAGCATCTCACCCAGCTAGCGTGTTGGGGCTAATGCTAACCATCACCTCGCTGATAGTGACTTCAGATTTCATCACGTTTGTTTGTTTTCTACATTTGCCTTCCTTCCTTTCCTTCCACTTCGACCCGAATCCCCACGCCAGCCGTGGGCCGTGTTTCCGTGGTGTTTCGGCTGCTAGTCCCCTCTCGCCAAACTCCAGTCATAAATCCGTGTACTTTGCAGCCTCCGCGGCCGCACGGAAACACGCAAAAGCTGATCAATAACCCGTTATTTCCTACAAAACCCGCGCCTGTTTGTGGTTTTAACATAAGCCGAATTAAACACACGGATGTGGTGATTGTGTTGGCGGTGCCAGCGGGGATCAGAGGTGTTTGTTTCTGGGTGAATATCGGAGATCCGTGTTTGTAGCGGCTCACCTGTCGGGGTTCTCAGCGGGGGATGCTGCGCTGCTCCCCGGGCTGAGGGGCTTCCGGCCCGGCCCGGCTCCGTCCGCGGCCCCGGCCTGCTTCTCCATCACACACAGCTGTTTGGACAGATGTTTAGACAGATGTTTTTACCCGGTGATGTGCTGCTGGTGGAGCTGCAGAGGTCCGGATGTTCAGACTCGGACTGATTCAAGAGAAAACCTGTCAGCGGAACTTGCGGTTTTTCTCGTGCAGTTTATTCGCGCTTCCTTTCACGCCTGAAGAGCAACAATAAAAAAACCCCAGCAGTCATTCAGTTCAATACTTTACATCAAATGTACTACACTCCCTGTACAGGACTGTCTCAGAAAATTAGAATATTGTGATAAAGTCCTTTATTTTCTGTAATGCAAACGTGTCATACATTCTGGATTCATTACAAATCAACTGAAATATTGCAAGCCTTTTATTATTTTAATATTGCCGATTATGGTTTACAGCTTAAGAAAACTCAAATATCCTATCTAAAAAAATTGAATATTCTGGGAATCTTAATCTTAAACTGTAAACCATAATCAGCAATATTAAAATAATAAAAGGCTTGCAATATTTCAGTTGATTTGTAATGAATCCAGAATGTATGAGGTTTTTTTTTTATTGCATTACAGAAAATAAAGAACTTTATCACAATATTCTAATTTTCTGAGACAGTCCTGTAGATTAAATAAACTTAATAGTGCGGTCTCTGCCATGTGCCAAACATGTAAAATAAACACTTAATATAAAGAAAAGTTCAGAGGCTACATGTTATTTTCCCCTAGAAACCAACAAGCTACTAACGCTCTTAAATGTTCATATTTCCAATAACATTTTGGAAAGAGTTACGTTAACTAAATTTCTAGGTGTTATGATTGATGAAAATCTCACTTGGAAAAATCATATTGCACTCATCTCCAACAAGATTGCAAAGGTAATCAGACGTATACGGCATCTATTACCAAGAAAAATCTGTATTAATTTATATTATACTATGATTTATCCTTATAATGCATACTGCAATGTCATTTAGGCAAGTACCTTCATGAAGAGCAAGTCAAATACAAACAGGGTTCCTACGGGGGCTTGAAATCCTTGAAAGTGCTTGAATTTCAATGTTGTGTTTTCAAGGCCTGAAAAGGGCTTGAATTTTAGTTTAGGTGCTTGAAAGTGCTTGAAATTATAAGTCTGTGTCTTTCACAAAATTGGGATCAGACTGTATAGTTTAGTTATTACCAGTACTCGAATTGTAAAAAAAAATCAGGGGGGATGGTGGATTTTATCGTATGGGGACAGATAATTTGTGCTGATTACAAATAATATAATATATTACAAAAAATAGCACTGACCAAAATACCTGCAGAAATACTGCAGGAATGACATAGCAGCAGTTAAATGCAGCCTTCTGTAAGCTTTAAATATCCACTGGGCTTACATGAAATACATCAAAACACAACAATAAAAAACAGTTTTCTGAACTTATCAATATGACTCTGTCCTTCACAGGATAAGTAAAATGGATCACTGCAAAAACTCAAAATCTTAACAAGAATATTTGTCCTATTTCTAGTTAAAATGTCTCATTTTAGTAAAAAAAAGTCTCATTACACTTAAAACAAGACTCATCACTGGAAAAAACAACAATTTTCACCTGTTTCAAGTAGATTTTCACTTGAAATAAGTAGAAAAATCTGCCAGTGGAACAAGATTTTTTTGCTTGTAATAAGAAGATAAATCTTGTCCCACTGGCAGATTTTTCTACTTATTTCAAGTGAAAATTTACTTGAAACGGGTGAAAATTGTCAAATAAGTTATTTTTCTGGTGATGACTCTAAATGTTGAAATAGCAGTAAAACCACATTCATTGATGAAATGACATAAGGGATGGAAAGGGGGGATGGCAGTTTTACAGGGGGGATGATTTTGACCGTTTTTATTTCAGGGGGGGATACCGTCCTCCCTCATCCCCCCTCAACTCCAGTACTGGTTATTACAAGGAGAAATAAAAATCAGTAAGATGAAACATAACTAGATGTTTACATCACGATACAATGTACATAATTGTGATAAAAAGCGGAAAAAATATGTTCCGGTAGATATTTTACCCCAGTGATAAGGTGCTTGAAGTTTTTGAATTTGACCTTGAAAAATGTATAGGAACCCTGTACAAACTCCAGCAGTCTGTTTTTGAACATTTGCTCTCGCTGGAAGTCATGAACAGTAATAATAATAATAAATTAGTATCCGAGCACACTTGAATTAACCGGTGATGTGTCGCTAAAGATGTTAAATGAGCAGGAAAGGATATAATTCACCTGATTCTTATTCTTTTTGATGCTGCTAAATCTTCATACTCTCTTAGCCTTAAATATGTTATTTGCTATTATCTTAACTCAGAAGATTATGCTTTTGAATACCTGATAAACTTTGTTATCCTATATGCAAAATCTTTTATTCACAAAAAAACATTCTCAAAATCTCTACCTAAGATTGCTCCTTTTCTCCTGGAAATTAACTCTTTGCTTAAATCTCTGATTTTGTTAAATAACAAAAAAGTAATAGCTTATTGAGCCATTATGAAAAGTTTTTCCTGAAACCCCTGTTTGATTTATTTATTTTTGTACTCTCGATTTATGTATTATTTAGTTATTACTTTTTATTTTTTCTTAAACCATCTCTTGTAATGACTTACTTTTATTTAATATATATAACTACCCCTGATGTAATTGATATACTTTTATGTACTGTCAACAATGTGCTGTTTGTTCCTGTATACCTGTTCTTTTGTATATTTCAATAATAAAAAATAAAAAACTGGCTTATAGGCTTCTGGCCTGTTATTGCTGGTCCCAACGCACTTCTCATCGGAGCAACAACCAAGTCAAATACAAACTCCGGCAGCCTGTTTTTGAACATTTGCTCTCGCTGGAAGTCATGAACAGTAATAATAAAAATAAATCATGTGTCGCTAAAGATGTTAAACGAACAGAAAACGATATACTTCACCTGCTCAGACTCACGGAGGGTTTTACACATAAATGATATAATACTTCTTAAAGCATGAGTACAATCACATTGTGTCAAAACCTGAATCGATTTCTTGCATATTTAAATAAATGTTCAATAATGCAGATGATGTAGAGAAGCAGCTCTGGTCAGGTTTGAGTGTTTTTAAAATCTTCTATTGGACTTTTGTCGGAGCAGCAGTGAACCACTATGATTGTTCCATATCTGACCTACTGTGTTGAAGTTTGGGGAAATGCTTGTAAAACATATATTCAGTCAATTTTCATTTTGCAAAAAAGAGTCAGACGCTCCCCCCGTGTCTGGTTCTGCTGCAGGTCTGCTGGGTTCTTCTGTCGCCACGGTGACCTCCTGGACGGAGGATGGAGGTGAAGACGTCAGCTAACATGTCGGCTTCCTTCAATGAGCTCATGAAGTGACACAAACAACAAACTGAGTGAAAAGACAACGCAGGCGTCAGTCAGAAATCCTTAAATTAATTTAATCAGTAATATTTACAGAAAAGGAGCCAAACTGGAGCAGAACAAACACATTCAGAATGTATTCAGGTTTGTCCTTTTTTCCTCGACGTTCCCAAGATCCAAACACATTTCATGTGTATTTTTACTACAAAGCAGGCGATAAATGACAGAACCCCGCCCTTTTACAACAAACTCTGTTCTCAGAGTTCTGGTGCCAGATTCATCTCAGAGGAAAGACGTTCGGACGAAGGTCGGGGGGACCAGAACTCTGGTTCCCATCGCCTCCTCCGACGTGGAAGCAGAAATGCCCTCCATTTAAAAAAAAAAAACACGTCACTCATGGAGCAGAAACCTCTGGATCAATATCACTTCTCTTTTTTATAAAACTGCAAGATTTTACACGACAGAAAATAATCGTTTTTGTACAACTGGAGACAGTAAAATAGTTTTGATTGAGGTAAAACACATCGTGGTGCTTTTTACGAAGCTAAAATAACAAAATAATAATAATTATAATCCATCCAGGACCTGATCCGAACACGCAGGTGGTGCTGCTGCTGCGTCGCCCCGGCAACCAGATCCACCTTCAGGACTAAGAGAAACCAGACCTTCATCCACGTCTCCATCCGTCTCCTCTGAGACCGACTAAAGCTGCGTTCACACTACGGGATTTTAAGTCTGACTGGCCGGTTGTGGAGCTTCGGTCAGCTAGTGTGAACGCCACGAAGATTTGGAGACTTGATTCCATGAGTGGTTTCATCTGAAGAGAACGGGGCGACTCTGGAAGTTGGTGGAAGCGGCAGTCAGCATCCTGGATTTCAGGGAGGAAGACAGACCTCCAGAGAATCTCCTGGAGGATGATGGGAAAAGCCTGATTTTGGAAGAATTTCAACCTTACTAGGGGGAATAAAAGTCCTGGTCTGTGGTGACTGGAGCGACTTCCCTCCTCCCTGGTTGGAACCCTGGAGGTCGGTCTCTCTGTGGAGGTGAAGGTGGTTCTGGGCAGAACCAAGGCACGACTCTGGACCCGGAGAAACTTCAACAAGTTCTGTCCTGAATGAACGGAACCACCTGATGTCAAACTAGCGGATTTACTGAAAACACTGTTCTGGGACCTGAAGAACCTGCTGCTCTTCACGAAACCCTCTCTGAGACCTGCAGGAGAACTGATCCTAGAGGACTTTTCCTGGAGAACTGGACCTGCAGGACTGGACCTGCAGGACTGGACCTGCAGGACTGGACCTGGAGAACTGGACCTGCAGGACTGGACCTGCAGGACTGGACCTGCAGGACTGGACCTGCAGGACGCCTCAGAAGTCCCCCGTCCGGTTCTCCCGCAGGTCTTCATTCCCCCGGAGGAATCCCTGTAGCACCCTTTAATGTAATAATTTCCTGAAAATGTAATAAAATTAGCACTTAACTCAATTGAAAATGTTATAAAACCCAATAATGTAATAAAATATCCTGACTGATATTGTAATAACATTTTTGCCAATAATGTAATACCTTATTACATTATTGGGAATTTATTACATGGTACTCAAAGTTTGCAATTTAACCCAATAGTCATTCTGGTGTATATATATATATATATATATATATATATATATATATATATATATATATGGCAACATTTATGTTTTAACTGTACACTGTCCCTTTTTAAATAAAATTGAATTGAAATATATATATATATTTTTTTTTTGTATTTATCCTTTATTTATCCAGGAAAGTCCCATTGAGATACAATATCTCTTCTGCCAGGGAGTCCTGGTCGATATAACATTCTTAGATACTTAAAACACAAAACTCTGGACTGAAAATGAACATCTATATTAAATAATTTGTCAAGTATTACATTATCAGTTTTGGAGAAAAAAAAAAAAAAAAAGAAGACCCACCTGAAAATGTAATAAATTCCCAATAATGTAATAAGGTATTACATTATAGGTAAAAATGTTATTACAATATCAGTCAGGATATTTTATTACATTATTGGTGAAGTTATTACGTTATTGGATTTTATTACATTTTCAAATGAGTTAAGTGGAAATTTTATTACATTTTCAGGCGTTATAACATTTTCAGGAAACATTATAGGGTGCTACAGTCCCAGCAGGTCCAGCCTGAGCGGAGGAACCAGCGCCTGCAGGCTCAGATCCCCCCGGTCCACCAGCCCAGTGTTAAGAGTCCAAATGTCCCGTCTGAACCGCTCGGGTCGCCGGGGTTCACACTTTATTTGTAACGTAAAAATATTTTCCACATAAAACCTTCAACTTCAAACCACAAGGCACATGTCTGGGATCCGTGGGGCTTCGGGGCGACGGACAGACGGACAACACAAACCTCTCTTTTCCCTTTTGTGGCAACTGGCTCTGAAGCTGAGCTGGTTGGCAGCTGAAGAGGCCGCCCTGGTCCTGGTCCGGGACCAGAGTCCTGATCCGGGACGGGAGGCGGCGGCCATAGACATATATACGTAGACGCCCCATCGAGCGCTGAGCCGTACGTCAACGTCGCCGCCATATTGGATGTGGCAAGACTGTGCTGTAAACTAATACAAGTGAATTAACTTATTTTCATAAAGCACCTTTCTACAAAGAAATGTACGTTTTACGTCTCATTTATTCATTCACACACGCACTAATATACTTGGGAAACAGTTAGGCACCAAATATATTTAATTTTCTCAGATGGCAAAAATAAGAACTTTATTGATCCCACATAGGAGTAATTCATGTTGTATCAGCTATAGAGAACAAGGTAGTGCCGAAAAACAATATATATCCCCCCTCACAAAAATAATAAAAATAGAGAAACATATTTTCTAGACAACAAAACATATTTTTAATTTTTCAAATAACAAAATAACATATTTGCACCATTTTTCAGACAATAAAATAACATTTGAACAATTTTTCAGACAATAAAATAACAGAAAAAGTCAGAAAAATGGTTCAAATGTTATTTTGTTACTCGAAAAATTTTAAATATGTTTATGTAAAATATGCTTTGTTGATGAGAAAATATGTTTCTCTATTTTTCTTACTTTTGTGAGGGGACATATATATGTTTTTCGGCACTACCTTGTTCTCTACAGCTGATAAAACATGAATTACTCCTATGTGGGATCAATAAAGTTCTTATTTTTGCCATCTGAGAAAATAAAATATATTATATTTGGTGCCTAACTGTTTCCCAAGTATATTAGAGCGTGTGTGAATGAATAAATGAGACGTAAAACATAAATTTCTCTGTAGAAAGGTGCTTTATGAAAATAAGTCCATTTACTTGTATTAGTTTACAGCGCAGTCTTGCCACATCCAATATGGCGGCGACGTATCGCAGCAGCGGGCAAAACCACTCGATGCGGCGTCTACGTATATATGTCTATGGCGGCGGCTCTGGTCCTGATCCGGGACCGTCCTGATCTGGGACCAGAGGCGGCGCCGCCTCCTTCTGAACCCTCAGAAGGCGCTGCGGACGCGCCAGACAACCGGAGCGCGGTGGTTTTACCGGGACCGGGAACCCAGCGGGTCGTCTTCGCTGGCCTCGGCGGTCTCTATGGCTTTCCCCGGCCGGGACCTGGGGGGTCTGTCGGTTAATGGGTTATCATCGGCGGCGGCGCGGCTAACAACGTCTAACTAGCTCTGAAGAAACCTGAGTTAGAGATGAAGGTTAATGAGAACCACCGGAGAACCCTGGTGGACAAATGTTCCTGTGAGGAGTCAGAGTCCGGTGTGTCGAGCCCTTGGGCCTCGAAGGCCTCCCTGTACGACCTGTGTGTGTGTGTGTGTGTGTGTGTGTGTGTAAAAGGCTGTACTGTGACGTATTGCATAAAAACCACCATGTTGGAGCTACGAGTCCACCAGTCTACGTGCGTGCGTGTGTGTGTGTGTGTTTCCCTCAGAGGGGCGTCTGTAGGTGTGTGTACTGTGACGGGGTGGAGGTGGAGGACGGGGTGGTGTTGGGCGTGCTGCTGTTGGCCAGATCGGAGGACGTGGACGAGTCGGAGAGCTGCAGCTGCTCCAGCTTCTTCAGGTACTCGTCCCGGAGGGCCAGCAGCTCCCGGTAGCGCTGCTCCACCGGGCTCTGCTGCTGCAACACACACACACACTAATGTAAATACACATTTTTCATAGAATAATTAACACTCAGACTCCTACATTTCTCTAGACCAGGGGTCGACAACCCAAAATGTTGAAAGAGCCATATTGGACCAAAAACACAAAAAACAAATATGTCTGGAGCCGCAAAAACTGAAAAGTCTTGTATCAGCCTTAGAATGAAGGCAACACATGCTGCATGTTTCTATATTAATTATAACTGGGGGCAGATTTTTTTTTCATTATGCACTTCGAGAAAAAAGTCGAAATGTCGAAAAAAAAGTCGAAATTTCAAGAAAAAAGTCGAAATGTTGAGAAAAAAGTCAAAATGTTGAGAGAAAAAAGTCAAAATATTGAGAAAAAAGTTGTAATTTCGAGAAAAAAGTAGAAATGTCTAGAATTAATGTTGAAGTACAATCTTGAGACCAAAGTCCAAATGTCGAGAAAAAAGTCGAAATGTTAAGAAAAAAGTCAAAATGTCAAGAAAAAAGTCAAAATATCAAGAAAAAAGTCAAAATGTCGAGAAAAAAAGTCAAAATGTCGAGAAAAAAAGTCAAAATTTTGATAAAAAAGTCGAAATTTTGAGAAAAAAGTTGAAATATCGAGATTAAAAAGGAAAGGAAAAAGTAATAAAAAAGAGAAAAAAAAAGGAAAAAAGAAGAAAAAAATAGAAAAAAGAAGAAAGAAAAGGAAAAAAGAGAAAAAAAAAAAAGAAAAAAAGGTCAAACATTTTTTAAAAAGCTCCAGGAGCCACTAGGGCGGCGCTAAAGAGCCGCATGCGGCTCTGGAGCCGCGGGTTGCCGACCCCTGCTCTATAATAATATAACTGTTCCAATATTCATTCTTATACCACGGTCTGTGTGAATACTGGATTCTGATTGGCTGACAGGTGTAGGTTAAAAGTGATAACCGACACCTAGAAAACAAGTTTGGTCAAATTGCCTGATATCTTTAATATCATTGCGCTGGATCAAGGTGGTAACCACGGCAACGGAGATTCAGAGAAGAGCCAGCTACCGCAGGACGGCGACATGAATGATTTTCAAACGTTTATTTATTTGAATGATTGATAATATTCGTAGCTTAATGAAACTTATTTTTTCGAATGGTTGATCATATATGTAGCTTAATAAAACGATTTAGGAAACTATCTGTGGACTTTGATTCCTTGAAACCAATATATTTACTGTTTGTTACTGTACCATAAGAAGACGTGCTGCTACGGATGGCGTTTATCTCTCATTTATGGCACTTTTCCACTAGTACCTACTCAGCCCGACTCGACTCACCTCGGTTTGGTTCTTTCCCACTAGGGGTCTAACGTGCCGAGTAGATACTTTTCTGTAACTACTCTGCCGAGGTTCTAAGTGGCTGAGTTGGGCTGTGATGTCATCACATTACAGGCCACCGATTGGTCGGGGGGTTGGAGTCAGACGTCTGAGTCAGGAGTAGGAAATCAGGGAAAGAGCGACTCTGACGGCTTCTGGTTCATTTTATTCAACAGACAATTGCAGCGCAGAAGTCTGTTTGGTGATCCAACTCTGAGGTGCAGATGTTCATAAACCTGGTGCTGAGGAGAGAATTAAAAAGGGATCTAGACGGGCGATAAGGAACGACCAGATCCACCAGGAGCTCTGTCACTTCATAGCTGCTCACGACTCCCAACGGACTTTTCAGCAGCGCCGAGACAAACAAACAAACTAAAAAAAGCGTCGCCGCTTGAAGCTTCTCTTACTCTCATTTTTTAACTTGATATTGAACACAAGCCACAGATCCAGCAGCACATCTATCATCTCCTCCAGGTTCTACATCTTTAGTGTTGTTGTCTGCTTCATTTAGATACACAATCAAATAAATCACAGCAGCTCGCTCCAACCTCCTACTTCTGATCTGGGTGCTGAATTGTATGTGGAAAAGAAACCAGGCCGAGTTGAGTAAAGCCAAGTAGGTACTAGTGGAAAAGTGACAATAATGGACAGGTTCTTGGGGGAGTTGTTCACGGTTTTTAGCATTTCTTGCAAAAATGTAATGAGATAAAAACAAAAACAGAAACCTGTTACACCGACAGCAAAATAAAACAGTTGAAATAATGACGCTGTAAATGTGGTTTGTTCTTTTATTTAAGAGGTTGTCGTTTGTTCTATTGCAGTTTACTTCTATTTGTACTAAAACGTTGAGATCTCAACGCCCGTTAGACGAGCACCGGTGAGCCGTACCTGCTGCTGTATCCGGGGGTTCCAGCGGATGTAGTACGACACCCACAGCTCTAGGTGGCGCATGCTGGCTACGGGGTAGAGGACCCGCCCGGACTCCGGGGTGTAGAAGGGGTTCAGATAGATGTCCATCCTACTGTTGACCAGAGCCCACAGAGACACCGTCTTCAGTCTCACTTCCTGCAGGACAGAAGAAGAGCAGCGGTTAAGGAAAGGTCTCTCTGAAGGGGAACCGCTCGTCTGGGGGCGGCTCTGCACCTCCTCCGTGTTTCCTGTTGGAAACATTTAAAACGGACGCTTGAAAGTACTGGAGACACTAAGGGCCAATCCCAATACACCTCCTACTTTCTACCACTAGCCCTAAAAATGAAGCCACAAACCGTAGGGCCCTTGTAATGTTCCCTAGGGATTGGGACACCACTTGCTACGTCACTGCGTGGTTTACGTTCGGGTACGTAAGCGACTGCGTAGTTACGTTTGCACATACGTCACACCATATCAGGAAGCCCAGAGCTAAAAGCTGTTTTAATTTCCGCAGTAGCGCTGTTAATATGCCACTTTATTAAGTTTTAATAATTTTTCAGGCATAAAAGTAACTGTTAAGATCCCCAACTTGGGCTCAGTTTATCCAAATAACGCCTGTTAAGAAATTTGCTCCGATGTTTTCAGAGGATAAGAATAGCCGCCGGCTCGGAAGCTGATTTATGGTTCCGCGTTAAACCGACGCAGAGCCTACGGCGCGCGTCGCCGTACGGTGCATGTCGCCGTGTACCCTACGCCGTAGGCTCTGCGTTGGTGTAACGCGGAACCATAAATCAGCCTTTATTTTGCAGAGATCTGAAGATACAACGCAACAACGACCAAGCGAGTGATTATGTACATTCACTGAGTGAATATTATGAAAGTAAAATATATATTTCCCACTAGAAATGTAATCAACATCTTTGAAACGTTATCAAAAGCACTGAATATTGATCTTCAACCCGATGCTGCTATGGCCATATTTGGTACCACAAGTGTTAGATATACAACATTAAAGAAAAGCTATAGAAATATTATTGCATTTACAACGCTGCTTGCAAGAAGAAGAATACTATTACACTGGAAGTCAAAAAATCCACCCAAAGTGTCGCTATGGTTTAGCGATCTGACACATTTCATACAGTTGGAAAAGATCAAATATACTCTCCGGGGGTCCAAGGACAAGTTTTTCTCTGTCTGGGATCCGGTGTTACTGTACATCAGCAAACTTAGTACTGTGCCCACTTAGATATCGCATGGCAGCCACCTGTACGTGTGTGTATATGTGCTTATGTGCATGTTGACTTGCTATATTCATAATCAGTCTGTTTTATTTGTTTTTGTTTTTTTTTTTTTCATTCAATTTTACAATTCTGTTGGTTAGGTGTCCAACCTGTTCAGGGGATGGGAGGGCAGGGGTGTTGAAATATAAAAATGAGCATTGTGAACCTTTTTGTATCAGTATCCATGTGCTGTGCTATTAATGCTCAATAAATAAAATTATCAAAAAAAAAGAAATGTAATCAAAACGCATTTTTATGCAGAAACTAACTCAAAATATTGATTTTATTCACTAAAAATTAGAAATGTCCGCCATGTTTTTTTGTTTAAATCAGTCTGCAAATGATGACGTAAAGCATTCTAGGAAATTTCTCTAGCCCTAGGTCGCGAAGTCAGCATCTGAAATCCCTCGCTATGAAGGGCTAGATTCATACACACTAGCCCTCGTTATGCCCACTACCTCTAGATGAAAAGAGGAATTGGGACACCACTACCCTCACGGGAACGCGCAAAATTTAAGGGTAGGGCTGAAAAGTAGGGGTAGGGGGGATTGGGACTGGCTCACGGGCGTGGACATCACCACCCACATCCACGTAGAACAGAAATAATAATGTTCAAATCAAGAAATAATGCACTGCCTGAAAACATTCAAAAATGTTTCAAGATAAAGAAGGAAAATATCATCTAAGAGGAAAACTCAATTTTAAACAACCTTGTGTACGTACTGCTCTTAAAAGCATGTGCATCAGTCTGTGGGGGAACTTTGTGGAATGGTCTTGATGAAGAAATCAAACAAAGCACTAACTCTATACAGTTTAAAAACACATACAAGAAAACAATTCTTGACAAATATAAAAATAAGGACCTCTAAAGAACTCAATTTACCTTCTGTAAGTATTTTCTTTTATTATTATTATTCTGTTCCTTATGTGATACATCATATATGATACAAATGTAACTCCCTGCATTCATGGCTGGTCATGGATCATCAAAGAAGTGAATGGGAAATTACATTTTTGAGTTTAGGATATTGTAAGAGGCTAGTTTAATTATGCCTTGATCTTTGTTTATTAAGTGTTTGTGTTAATTTTTTTTTTTTTGTAATCATTTTGTCTTTTCTTATTTTATTTTAATTTGTATATTTTCTATGGCATATGATATGATATAGTGAGGAAGGGACAGGACTAAATAAGCGTTCTGCTTCCTCCTGTTCCCTCTCCAACACATTATTTTGATGTTGTTCTTTATTTCTGGACTAGACTGTTAAATTGTTTTGCTTTTTTTTTTTTTACATTTTGACACTTTTAATTTGATGGTGATTTATTATTGTTCAAGATAAAGCCAACAATAACCAATAAACGTCCATATTACCCTCAGATGAGAGTACCTACAGGCGCTATGATGGTATTCAATAGGACATAATGCAGTCCTGGACCAGCAGGACCCGAGGACAAGTCTGCCATCCTCCTGGTCCTGGTAAACTCGACGGTTCTGGGAGTCTGATCTGTTTCTATCCGAGGATTTGGAGATCTTTTCTTCACCACGTCTCCAATGGTACCATGTCCACTCTACATTTAACATTTCTGAATGCAGATGGTTTGGTTTGTCGTGACGATCCCTCTCCTCAGTCCTGACGGATCTCGTTTCTATCCAGCCCAGCAGGGTTTAGGGACAAGAGTCAGCTCCTACAAATATCTGGGCACTGTGTTTGACAACCAGCTTAAATTTGATTTTAACACTGAAGCACTGGTCAAACGTGGACAGCAGAGGATTCATCTCCTGTGTATGCTGAATTATTCTTCTGTGAGTCCAGTGATTCTCTGTCGTTTTTATCAGTCTTTTATTGAAAGCCTTTTAACTTAATATTTTATTTGTTGGTTCAACAACCTGTCACTCAGGGACAGAAACATCTTAACAGTGATGAAAATCTGTTCCAAGATTATTGGACTCAAGCAGAGAGACCTCGGCTCCCTATGGGAGCAACAGGTTTTGAGGAAGACTCAGAGTATTCTGGGAACTTCTGGGCACGTCTTAGGAAAGGAATTTCCACTGCTCCTTCAGGACGTTGTTATGCCCAACCTGTGTGTAAGGGTAATCGCTTTTCCAAGTCTTTTATCCCCTCTGGTGTTCGGCTATTAAATTTAAAGTTATTCTTATGAATTTGTTTAGAATGTGTATTTAGGTACTGTGTACCTTCTAGGAATGTGTTTACAGTGTTTGTATAGACCAGGGGTCGGCAACCCGCGGCTCTAGAGCCGCATGCGGCTCTTTAGCGCCGCCCTAGTGGCTTCTGGAGCTTTTTCAAAAATGTTTAACTTGTTTTTCTTCTCTTTTCCTTTTTTCTCTCTTTTCTTTTTTCCTTTTTTTTCTTTTTTTCCTTTTTTTTCAAGTTTTTTCTTCCTTTTTCTTTTCCTTATTAATCTCCATATTTTTTATCTCCTATTTTCTCGACATTTCGACTTTTTTCTCGTCATTTCAACTTTTTTCTCGAAGTACATAATAAAAAAAAAAAATCTTTCCCCAGTTATAACTAATATAGAAACATGCAGCATGTGTTGTCTTCATTCTAAGGCTTATACAAGACTTTTAATTTTTTGCGGCTCCAGACATATTTGTTTTTTGTGTTTTTGGTCCAATATGGCTCTTTCAACACTTTGGGTTGCCGACCCCTGGTATAGACTGTTTTTTTAATTAATTTATTGGTATCAGCACTTTTTTAATGCAACAAATTGCAGATTTTTGCACACAGCTCCCAACTTTCTCTCTGTGTTCTATTGACTGTGTTATGCGTTTGTTATGTGTGTGTTTGGGTGTGAGCTGCCAAATCAAATTGCCCTTAAAGGGATTAATGAAGTTGTTTTGAATTGAATTGAAGAGTAGCACCGGTTGTCCTGGCTCTGAACCGGTACTGTTGATGTACCTTCAGAAAAACAGGAAACTGACGAGACTGGTTCAGAGGAGGTCTTGGACCTCTGCTCAACTTACTGCCAATTCAACCTGATTCCAGGTAGCCCAGAGAGGGACGGACAGACAGCATTCTCTTCAGAGACACTCCTAAACCACATACTCCATCCGTTAGACATGGTTGGCCTCATGCAAGAAGAGTCCAGGAGCTGAACTGGTCTGCTCTACTAAAGCCTACAGAGCATCACAACTTTGGTGGGATCAGGAACACAGAACCGTCCAGGAGTGCAACAATCTGGGAGGAGAAACACCACAAGAAAACACAAAATTCTACATCCAGGTCATCTTACGTTTGCGTCTCGTGCACTCTCACAGTTATAGAGGAACGTCCCGAAGCGACAGCTGTAGAGATGATCCAGGATGGTCAGCAGGAGGTGCTCGTTAAACTCAAAGGCTGTAGGAAACTGAAAGAAAGAGACACCCATCAAGAACCAATGATGGAGATGGACGTGCTTTCATGTTACACTGAAACCTTCTACCTTCCTTTGAGACCTCCTAACTTCCCCATAAACTTCATATCTTTCTTTGAGACCTCCTAACTTCCCCATAAACTTCATATCTTACTTTGAGACCTCCTAACTTCCTCATAAACTTCATATCTTTCTTTGAGACCTCCTATCTTCCCCATAAACCTCCTACCTTCCTTTGAGATCTCCTAACTTCCTTTGAAACGTTCTACCTTCCTTTGAGACCTCCTAACATCCCCATAAACTTCATATCTTCCTTTGAGACCTCCTATTGTCTCTATAAACCTCCTACCTTCCTTTGAGATCTCCTATCTTCCCTATAAATATATCCTACATTCCTTTGAGACCGCCCATCTTCCCTATGAACATACCACTAGGGCTGTTCGATTAATCGATTTTAAATCGTAATCGCGATTATGTAATTAGAACGATGTTAAAACGTGAAAATCGTAAAATCGATTTTTTACTTTTTTTTTTTTAACTTGTCTGCACACATATTAATGATTGATGGAAATACCTCTCAATACAAGCAAATGTAATGACTGACATTACACACTTCTACCTCCTTCATGGGTTGCATTATTATTTAGCATGCAAAGACCCAGTTTAGTTTAATTTGATGTCTTGTTTTATTTAATTGGAAATATAACTTACTGTATGTTTGCAAGTGCTGATTTGCTGATTTTTTTTTTTTCAGAGATAAAACTTTATATTTTATTATATTTTTTAAAACTTTTTTTCAACTTATTTTACAGAGTTTTGCACTTTATTAATTCATTTTTGGTTTAATAAGAGCAAAGTTTGCACTTAAAGCCCAATGGGGCAAATGTTCAATAAAAAACAGCATATTTGAAATCATTTCTTTTCCTTTTGTCAATTCACAAACTAATTGTAATCGTAATCGAAAATCGGATTTTGAGAGAAAAAAAATCGAGATTTTATTTTTGGGCAAAATCGAACAGCCCTACATACCACCTTCCTTTGAAACCTCCTACCTTCTTTTGAAACCTCCTACCTTCCTTTCAAACCTACCTTCATTTCAGACCTCCTACCTTCCTCTTAAACCTCTTAATTTCCTTTCAGACGACGTCAGACCTTCACTGGTCTACCATCAGCCAGATGGTGGCAATACTTGTAATGACTACTAGAGACTGGATCTGGCCCTGCAGTTCCTCTACCGACCACTAGGATCCAGATCTGGCCCTGCAGTTCCTCTACCGACCACTAGGATCCAGATCTGGCCCTGCAGTTCCTCTACCGACCACTAGGATCCAGATCTGGCCCTGCAGTTCCTCTATCAACCACTAGGGCAGGACCATTGCTCTTTACAGCAGAAATAAACATGTTTACAATCTGGTTAAAAGCAGTTTACGTCTGAATAAATGTTGCATAGTTAGGGCTGGCGGGATGGCCTGTAGCTCATTGGCTGCTCTTACAGCACTTTAACCCCCGCAACCCCTCCAGGACCCCGCCAGTCTGACTGACGTTGCTGGACATCCAGGTCCTGGATTAATGTTTGTTCCAGTAGGACTCCTTCCTGATTTTGTTTTTGAAACAACATCTAAAACGAGGATGGATGGACGAATTTCATTGGAGTGAAATCAGAACCGATACTGACGTTGTGATTGGTGACCAGGAGTCAACCTCTGACACAATAACAGCTTCTCCTCAAAACAAACCGACCCTGACTATCTCCGCTCAGTTATAGAAGTCAGAATGCTTCACTCACACTCACGCAGGTGAATGAAGTTAAGAAGCAGACCCTGAACGCGGCTCACATGCACCAGAGCAGGACCAACGGCAGAGAAGTGGCTGCTTCTGAATAGGAATGGGCGATATTTTACCGTTCACGATAAACCGTCAAAAAAATTCCCCACGGTAAGAATTTGTATCTCACGGTAAAAACAATAAATTCCCGTTTATGACGTATTTGTGTAAAGCGAAGACAGCGATAAATCGACGTACGTGAAGGAAGGAAGGAAGGAAGGAAGGAAGGAAGGAAGGAAGGAAGGAAGGAAGGATGGAAGGAAGGAAGGAAGGAAGGAAGGATGAAAGATGAGCCAGAAAGAAAGAAAGAAAGATGAGCCAGAAAGAAAGAAAGAAAGATGAGCCAGAAAGAAAGAAAGAAAGAAATTTTTTTTATCGTCATTTTTATCGTTATCTGGATAAATGCCAGAAATGATCGTGATACATTTTTTAGTCCATACCGCCCATCCCTAGCAAGCTTCTCAGAAAACATGTGGCTCATGTTGCAAAGCCACAGCTTCCTGTCGGCTGCACTGTGCTGAGCGAAGCTGCAGAGCTGCCCTGAACTTCCTGCTGCAGGTGCGTCTCCTACACAGCCCCGTTCTGACAGAAGTCCTAGTAAATTGGAGCTCAGACATCTGCAGCCGCTGAGGAAGCTGCAGTCCGAGGACAGAAACATTTCTGAAGTATTCTGCAATTATTATTAGTATTATTAGTACAGTATTCTGTAATGCAATTAAAAAAACAAAAATGTCATACATTCTGGATTCATTACAAATCAACTGAAATATTGCAAGCCTTTTATTATTTTAATATTGCTGATTATTGCTTACAGTTTAAGATTAAGATTCCCAGAATAGTTTTTGAGATATGATATTTGATCTTATCTTAAGCTGTAAGCCATGATAAGCAATATTAAAATAATAAAAGGCTTGCAATATTTCAGTTGATTTGTAATGAATCCAGAATGTATGACATTGTTGCATTACAGAAAATAAAGGACTTTATCACAATATTCTAATTTTCTGAGACAGTCCTGTACATCCAACCTTGACCTCTTCATCCAACTCTGTCCTCTACATCCAACCCCGGTTGAGTTTTCTAGACATCTTTGTGAAGTTCTAGGATTAAACTTGAATCAACTTTATTATTTTATAGTCTTATGAGCAGCAGAGTTTGTTCATTACAAAAGTTATTTCTGACTGAATTAAATAATTTAGTGTTAGTTTTTTTAGTTAGTCAGCAGATGATAATCTCAGGATAATTTTAAAAGCGTACAGCTAAACAAAAACAAACAAACAGTGTGAGACGAACAGTACGGTTGAGGTGACGTTCAGACCCAGACGTACCTGCTTGGTCATTTGCCAAACGCAGTCGATGAACTGAACAAAGATGGGGGACCGGTCCTGATCCGCATGGTTTTTGTCTCCATGACCTATCCTCTACACACACGCACACACACACACACACACACGCACACACACACACACACACACACACACACACAGAAGAATCAGAAGAAGAGTCCGCTGACTTGTGAGGATGGACCTGAACCCCGTCGTTCCTGGTTACTTACTGAGGCGAATTTGTGGCCAAAGCTGATCCATTCTTTCTCAATCAGCACCTGGAACAGAACATTGAAGAAACAATGACTGAAACTGGATTCAAGCACGTTCTCGGTAGGAATGGGCGATATTTTACCATTCACGATATACTGCCAAAAAAATTCCCCACGGTAAGAATTTGTCATCTTGCGGTAAAAATGATAAATTCCCATTGATTACATTTTTGTGTAAAGCTGATTTATGGTTCTGTGTTAAATCCACGCACAACGTACGTGAAGGAAGGAAGTAAGGAAGGAAGGAAGGAAGGCAGGAAGGAAATGACCCAGAAAGAAAGAAAGAAAGAAAGAAAGAAAGAAAGAAAGAAAGAAAGAAAGAAAGAAAGAAAGAAAGAAAGAAAGAAAGAAAGAAAGAAAGAAAGAAAGAAAGAAAGAAAGAAAGAAAGAAAGATAAATTCCCGTTGATACGTGTTTGTGTAACAAACATGGTGGATCTGAGTCATTACAGTTTTACAGGTGTAACTCATTTAATTGGTTTTTATCAATTCAATTTAATTGGTGTAGTTTAGTAGCATTTAGTATCTTTTAGAGCAGTCTTTTTCTCCAAAGACTGAATGTGGTGATAGATTTATAGTTACAAAGGTGGAGTTGAATTGGTATATTTTTTTAATCGTCATTTTTATCGTTATCGGGATAAATCAGAAATTATCAGAAATTATTGTGATAAATGTTTTAGTCCATACCGCCCATCCCTAGTTCTCGGGCGTTTCTGAGGACTAACTCGGGGGGCGTCTGCCCCCTCCAGCGTTCCTGTGCCGGCTCCTCACCTGGAAGCCTCTGAGCGTGCGGTAGTGGCTGTCCAGCATCAGCATGGCCAGCGATGTGAGCTGAGCGGTCCGGTCCCAGCCGTCGCTGCAGTGGACCACCACCGAGTTCCCGCTGCACACCTTGTCTGCCACCTGGATGGCTCCCGACAACACCAGCTGCACACAACAATGGCATTCATTCAGACACTTAGATGCGAGGGAAGAAGCCTCTCCTGAACTGTATAGTAGAGCCCTGTGCGGGTTAGTGTGCTGTTTTCTTCATCCCGCTCCCGCTGCATTTCTGACCATTACCACCCGCTCCCGCAGAACTCTGAGAATTCATGCCGCACAATAATAGAGATGCATTGATTTAGTGTCTTCTCCCGTCCCGCAAGAGAAATGTCCTGGACAAATCTATCTGATTTAATGTTAACATGATCATTGTGGATAGTGTTGTCCGATCTATCGGCCCCGATCACGGCATTTTCAAAACATCTGTATCGGCCAAAAAGGTATTGGGACATACCTAGTTATTAATGTTTTTAATATATATTAAATCGTTTTATATATCGTCGCATTTAACGTAATTTCCGGCCGGCGAAGTAAGCGAAACTAACATGGTTTACATGTTTGAATTTTGACATTTTATATATGTTCATGTTGCATTAAGGTGCTGCTATTCATTTCATGCCTTTCAGAATGTTGCACTAAGGTTAAGCCAAAAAGTATTTTAATTTTCTTGTGTTTGTGAGTTTGACAGGATGTCATTCAACTTTTTTTTTTTTTTTTTTTTAAATTCATTGCCAAAATGTACCTGATCGGGAAAAAGTATCGGAAATATATCGGGAGCCAAAAAAATTTATCGGATCGGGAAAAATCGGGATCGGCAAATACTCAAACTCAAGTGATCGGGATCGGATCGGAAGTTAAAAAATCCTGATCGGGACAACCCTAATTGTGGAGCTTGATGGATAATTGACAGTTCATAGGTCACCTAACCCAAAGTTAGATGCAAATCCATCATTGTCATCATCACACAAGCTATTTCACCTTTCGCGCAGCATCAATTATGTGGTTGAGGTTATAGCAACGAGAGTAGGCTGTGATTGGCTCAGATAACACTAATAAATAACATGAAATAAACAAAGTTAACGAATGAAAAAAATTAATTTAACAAATGAATCACTTGGCCATTACATTGCTGTGGAGGAAGAGAATGCTGCTGACCAACTGCGGTCCCAATCGCGTGCTTCTCTCTTCCAAGATGCTCCACAGACACTAAACGCAGTTTCTCCAAATATCTGACTGGCCTTGCTTTGTCAAGACCTTGTTCGAGGTTCTTTTCCACGTCATTGATTTTTTATCTTGTCGCTAGACTACATCAGGATCCCGCAGTGTTTTTTTTTTAGCCGCCCGCAGCAAAGTTCAAACCGCCCGCTCCTGCCAGATTTGCGTTGGTTCCCGCGGGACCCGGCGGGACCCAACACAGCCATCTACCGTGAAGACCCGGGTCCATGTTTCTGCAGGTGGTTCCGAACAGCAGAATGAAGAAAACATGTCAACTCATTCACATGAGGAAATCTACAGCGTCTGGAGGAAAAATGAGCTTAACAGCAACACGTCTCAGTAAAGTTGTTAAGAGTAGTGATGCACCGATTGTTCGGTAACCGAAATTGTTCGGCCGAAAATGGCAAAAAAACACTTTCGGTGTTCGGTGGAATAAGTGGGAAAAAAATCGAACAATTAATAACGGCGTTGTAATATAAGGAAATAGACTGACCGCTCGCGTAACGGTTGCGCACCACAAACATAAATCGTTGGCCAACCAAAAAGTAACCACATAAGAATTTTACCTAACATTCATCAGGAGGTGAAACCAAAACAACATAATGCTGTTTTTTATGTTCAATAAATATTTTCTACCTTGTAATTTTGTAAAAGATTCTTTTCTTTTAAAAGCATGCCTAAATCAAATGTATTTGATAAATGCAATGGTGAAAAAATTGGCAAAATAAATGAAAAACTGCGAAGAACCATGTTCGGTATTGTTCGGTATTCGGCCAAGTGTTTATTATTATTTTCGGTTTCGGCCACAAATTTTCATTTCGGTGCATCACTAGTTAAGAGGGTGACGTTCACAGCTGTGAAGCATCTCCTCATCTTCTAACATCAGCCCAGAAACATCTGGACCTGAGGAGACCAGGAGCTGCAGTTCTGGTCTGACATACCACACATGACTGATCCTGCACCGACGTGGACCTGAAAACCTAAAGCGGCGGCTCTTGTGCGGAGAAGCGTTCCCCGTTGCTGCTTCCTACCTTCACGTGCTCCAGCCAGTGCGTGGACTCCAGGCTGGACAGCCAGTGAGACTCCTCCACGTTGGGGTAGACGATGTCCTTGAGCTTCTTCAGGGACTCCCTCATGACGTGGATGTTCTGGATGTCCAGGAACACCAGCTCGGCGTTCTGGTACTCATCGCCCTCGTAGCCGCCTCCGGTGGCCTGGGGATTCAAGAACAACTCAGCCGAGCGAACACCTGACAGGTAAACCTGCTCCCGTCCTGAGCAGCTGCAGCAGCCCCGCCCTTTGACCTCTTACCCTGGATTCACACTGAAAGCGCCACAGGGGTCATAGGCGTCCGGCTGCCATTCATTGTCTATGAAAGCGCGCTGAAAAAGGCGTCGGACGCCACAGAGGCGTTGGAGACATTCAGAGCGTCAATTTGAAGTTTAAACAAAATCTCAATTTTATGCAAATGAGCAGCGGCGACGCCGAGGCAGCGTCCAATCACAGACCGGGATTCCCAAAGCGAGAAGCCTCAATGCAGATTATACTTTTGTGTACACACAAACGTACACTCATTCATATGCGTACAGGGGCAGAGCTGTGCACTAACAAACTTATTTTATCAGGAATTAATATATTTCATCCGGCAAACTGACATTTTTGCTGATTTGGCTGCCGTTTTTACCTGAACTAAATGTTTTTACCTGAACTGCTCATGTGAAACACGTAACTGATGGTTGAGGAGCTGGATGGTCTGAACTATTTTATTTTCTACATCGATACAACGCAAAATAATACTTTAAAAAAAACTTACTTATTAATCACAAAACAGACTGCAGCTTCACTGGGACCAACGGTTCTGATGGTTGATGTTGATCCGCGGACATCAAATTCACTCTTATCTATGCAGAAATAACGCTGAAATATAAAGAAGGCTTCCCAAAGTGTGATCCATGGAGACATAGGAAACTGAGGTGTGCACGCTATATATATATATATATATATATATATATATATATATATATATATATATATATAGATATGTAGATATGTAGACTATATACACTTTGTTCCCTCCAGTTCTGCAGCGCAGCTTGAAGCCCCGCCCATTGCAGGCATCGACAGGCGATTTTTAACGCTTTCAGTGTGAATCTACGGTTACAGTGGCCCCTCTGACCTTGTTGGCCACGGCGTTGACGTTGGGCCGGGCGTCGTATATGGTGAGCTTGGGGGTGTCGTTGGCCTCCCTGATCAGGTCCAGGTAGCGTTCGTCGTCTTTGTTTCGCTTCCCGGACATCCCGACGAGAGGCTGGCTGCAGCGGACGATCACCGCCTGGTTCTCCCGGTGGATCCACGACAGAACCTGCGGAGCAGAGAGCCCGTCAGACCCAGCTGGTGCCGTTGGACCTCTTCAAAGTAGAGCCCTGTTTTCTTCATCCCGCTCCCGCCCACTCCCACAGTGTTTATATCTGCTCCCGCCCGCATCCGCAAAACTCTGAGAATTCATGCCCGCACAATACTAGAGGGAATGTGCATGACGTCACAGCGGGTTTCGCCCACTGAGTGGCAGAAAGACTGAGTGGCAGAAAGACTGAGTGGCAGAAAGACTGAGTGGCAGCGTAAACTTTCAGTTTGAGCAACTGGAAAACTGGGAATGGGAAAGAGCTGTTGTGCGATCGACTGTACTCATAGATTTAGCAAGAAATCGGAGTTATAGTTTTACAGACTTCCGAAAATTAAGCTTAAGAGGGACAAATGGATCGCTGTAATTCGCAGAAACAACTGGATTCCAGGCACCGAAACGTGGATTTGCGGTTCCCATTTTGTATCAAGTAATGTTGGATGTTTGGGCTAACGTTAAACGGTCAAATCATAAAGTTCGGTGTCCTCATCACTTTAATTTCTACAACAAATCCTGCCTTGAAGTCGGACCAAGCGTCAAGACTTTTGTATGCCTTCAAGCTTTGCTTCGTGTATTTCCCGGCGTAGAAATTAAGTACATATAAATATCAGGAAACTTGATTTGTGGCCAAATATTAATGTCCATGGACCACTGGTTCTTGGGGTAACTGTACGGGTCACTGTCAAGTCCAACTGACGCTAATTTAAGCCGATAATCAACTGATCCCGTCTTCTCCACTAGTTGCAGCCATTTTTGCCACTCAGTGTGAGTAAGGGGGCTGGTCCAGTTGACGTCAAGGCAGACCCTCTACAAAGATTGATTTAGTGTCTTCTGCCGTCCTGCAAGATAAATGTCCTGGACAAATCTATCTGATTTAATGTTAACATGATCATTGTGGAGCTTGATGGATAATTGAAAGTTAACGAATGAAACAAATTAATTTAACAAATGAATCACTTGGCCATTATATTGCTGGAGGGAAAGAATGCTGCTGACCGACTGCGTCCCAATCTCGCGTCTCTCTTCCAAGATGCAAGACAGATATTCTACAAACATCTGACTTGCCTTGCATTGTCTTTGTTTTGTAAATACCTTGTTTGAGGTTCTTTTCCACGTAATTGATTTCCATTTTATCACTAGACTACATCCCGATCCCGCTGTGTTTTTTTTAGCCGCCTGCAACAAAGTTCAAACCGCCACCCCGCTCCCGCCAGATTTGCGTTGGGTCCCTCGGATCCCAACGCAGCCTCTACTTCAAAGCTCTACTGGATACACGAGCCGTGCTTGTCTGATTTGGAGTCATGCTACGTGAATTGCCGGGGCGGCAGTAGCTCAGGTGGTAGAGCGGGTCGTCCAATGATCGGAAGGTCGGCGGTTCGAATCCCGCTCTGTCCCAGTTTGCTGTCGTAGTGTCCTTGGGCAAGACACCTTACCCACCTTGCCCTGTGTGAATGTGTGTGAATGTGTATAAATGTTGGTGGTGGTCGGAGGGGCCGTTAGGCGCGATATGGCAGCCACGCTTCTGTCAGTCTGCCCCAGGGCAGCTGTGGCTACAAATGTAGTTTACCACCACTGGAGAGAATGTGTATGAATGAATAATGATTTCTGTGAAGCGCTCTGGGTGCCTAGAAGGGCGCTATATAAATCCAAGTCATTATTATTATTATTATAATTGGACTCCTGTCCTCACCGGGATCCGTCCTCTCGACCGGAAGGCGGCGACTCTCTTGAGGTCGTCCTCGGTGCTTCTGACGGGAACGGCCAGGACAGTGGGGTAGGTGTCGCAGAGCTCGTAGCTCTTGTTGGTGAATGAAATACGCCACTTCTTGTTCGGTAGGCCCTTGAGAAGGAAAAACACGGATTAGGTCGTCTCACGGGGGGCCAGCTTTGCTAACAGCGTGGGAGTTTACTGGTTTTCTGCATTCATTTTCCATAAAATGTCTCTTACAGTAACAAAAACACAGCGTCCTCAAGCCAGTACCACAAACTACCATAACTTCCTTCTGCTAAAACACGCGCTTGGTTGAAGCTGCTCTGGCCGACTTCCACCAGACCTGGTCGTCAGTGTAATGGAAAAATAACATTGTATTCTACATTTCAGACACATGGTAATGCTTCATATTATGCATTTTGATTCCAGACTTGTACTTTGAATGAACTCACTGTCTGAGTCTTAGAAATGCAATAATCTTATCTTATGCTCTTTGTTTGTTGTTTAACTTTATCTGAATCCAGGAAGGAATTTGGCATCACACCACACCTATAGATTATTATACATTTACTTACACAATCTTTGTCTATAAAACACACCTACACCTTGGAGCAAACCATCAGTGTGCAGTTATACTGTTGTGATTGTTTGCTGATCCCTTGCAAGGTTTTCATTAAATGATATAAAGACCATTTGGTCATTTTGTCAGATTTCCATCAGATTACATCACATCGAGGTCTGATTCCAGCGTGGATGTTAGTGACTCAGCTGTTTGACCAATTCATGCTGAAAACCAGTCAATCTCTTTTTCTTCCCAGTGAACATACAGGAATATACGGAAGAGTATTAGGGCCAGGCAGGAGAAAAATAAAAATTATATTTTAGAGGAGGAAGATTTTTTTTTCATTATGCACTTCGAGAAAAAAGTCAAAATGTCGAGATTAATGGTGAAGTACAATTTCGAGAAAAAAGTCAAAATGTTGAGAAAAAAGACGAAATGTTGAGAATAATGTTGATGTACAATTTTGAGAATAAAGTGGAAATGTTGAGAAAAAAAGTCAAAATTTCGAGAATAAAGTCAACCTTCTGAGAATATAACAAACAGCGCATGTGACTGTCTTTACAAAATGCTTCGTAGGCCTATAGACACTCCAAGGATGTAAGTTAGTTAGTTATTTAGTTACGGCTGCTGCTGCAGAGCTGTCAGTCCCTCTCCTAACTGGATTTGATGGGCCAGAGGAGACATTTCCACTTTATTCACCAAATTGTATTTCAACTTTATTCACGAAATTTCGACTCTATTATTGAAATTGCATTTCAACATTAATCCCGACATTTCAACTTTTTTCTCGAAGTGCACAATAAAAAAAAATCTTCCCCTCTCAAATATTTTTTCTCCTGCCTGGCCCTAACACTCTTCCGTAGGAAGATTAGTGTCAGGTGAGCGGAGTGTTCCTCCTTACCTGCCGTCTGAACTCCTCCACGGGGTTGTAGATGCTCCAGCCGACCTCGGCGTACTTCTCCTGAGTCACGTATGCAAACAGAGGCTGGAGGAGAGAAGAGCAGGTCAGCCGAACAAACACACATCAATGTAGTCCCCGGAAACGGACACACCTGTACTTGATACTAGGCCTGTGTGGAAAAAATTGATTTTCCGATTCTGAATCGATTCTCATATTAATTCCTAAAAATCGATTTCGTATGTCTAAAGATCAATTTTTTTCATTATTACATTTTCGCCTGGTGAACTGAGCTGTTGCACTTTTTTTTGCACTTTAAATGGATATTGAAAGGCATATTTGAGTTATTTATTTCCTAGTTATTTATTTCATACAAATAACTTTTGGAATTTTTTTGTTTATGCCCAAAAACTGAAAGAATGAAAGAAGAACAAGAAATGTTTTGTTGGACACGAGAATAACTACTGCCATGTTTTTAACTTTAAATATGTTTAAAAGTGAAAACATTAAAGTTTTAGTTATAAGAGCATAAATTGTCTATATTTCATTGCTTTATATACTTTCTTGGGGTTACATTTGCATAAAATGCTAAAAACCAAATTCTCAAAAATGTCAAATTCCCCAAAAAAAACGAAAATGGAAAAACTAAAAACAGAATGTGGGAAAAAACAAAACTGATTTCATCCGTCTCTGTTTGCTGCCCTGGATCTGTTTGATAATTCTGACCAACGATGTTTCTGAAAGCAGTTCTATCAGCATTCTGGGAGCTGATTGGTCCCTACAACATCATTAGCTGCCATATATATATATATATATATATATATATATATATATATATATATATATATATATATATATATAAAATAAAATGAATATTCTTCTGTAGAAATTAACTAAATACAACAAATTACTCTGTGGCAATTACACAAGAATGTCCAGTAACATGTTCAACACCACAAACTCAGTCACTGCTTGGTGACATTCATCTATTCTGGCCTGATACTCTTCCCTGCCTTTATGAAAGGAGAAGCTAGTGGTAGATGCTCTTTAACTTCTCCCGTAGATGAGCTGATGCGCTGCAGCTGACGAGCTGCAGCTGTCCGCCGGAGCGCCCGGCTCGTCCGTGTGGCCGAGCGCGCGGCTCTTCCTGCCAGACGCTGCGCCGACTCCGCGCCCCCAGCGCAACCGGGTTAGGGAGGAAAGCACCAGCCGGCCGAGCCCTAACAGTTTCCTCCCTTTGTTGAAATGTCCACATTGCAAGTATTGCAAGTAGCCCTGTTGCCATCCTTTTTGGTAAAATGTAAATGTTGTACTTTTAGGAGTAGTTTTGAATCACTATACTTTTTTAATTTTACTTGAGTAGATTTGTGAAGAAGAAACTGTTCCTCTTACTCCACTACATTAGGCCACGTTGAGCTGTTACTTTTCTTTTATCCCCTCTGTGTACGCGTCAATCTCATGACATCACTGGGTGATTCTTTGGGTTTTGTTTTTGCATGTTTTGTCACATATACACAGACTCAGACACACACAGAGTTTATATGAGTTCATGGGCTTGTTCTTGTTCTGCCTGGTTAAAAAAGAAAAGTACAAAGGCTTGAAATTTTGTGCTACTTGCGCTTAATTTATTTTTTTATTCTGTTATTCTATTATCTATTAAAGTACTTGCATTTACTTTAAGCTTATTTTAATTTAAGCTATTTTTTATTTTTTATTCATTTTATTATTTTATTGATTTAATTTGGCTGAAGTTGATTTTTTTTTTTACTTTTGTCTGTTTGAATGGTTGTGTTAAAAAAATAAATCAGACGTTACTCAACAGTTACTCAGTACTTGAGTAGTTTTTTCACCGAGTACTTTTTTACTTTTACTCAAGTAATTATTTGGATGACTACTTTTTACTTCTACTTGAGTCATATTATTCTGAAGTAACAGTACTTTTACTTGAGTACAGTTTTTGGCTACTCTGCCCACCTCTGGTCAGGTGTCACTAAAAGAACCTGTCCTTGGTTGGACGGCGGGAGGTTTTCTCACCAGGTTGTGTGACAGAGGGAAGGCGTATCTGAAGAGATTCTCAAAGATGTCTCTCCTGCTGTGGCCCTCCTGCTTCAAGGCGAACCTCAGGTTCCTCATGTCCTGGAGACACGGAGAGCCTCAGCATCCACACACAGAAACAGCAGAAAACACAGAGCAGCGTTCTGGACGACACGAGCACACCTTGCAGGTGATATCCAGGCCGTACGAGTTTTCTCCTCTGCTGGAGGCGCCGCCCATCTTCTCCACCCGACTGATGGCGCCCAGAGGGACGTCCAGCGTCACCGCCACCGTCACGTCCTGCCACAAACACAGTCGGCGTTATCTCCACAGCAAACGCATCACGTATGTGCTGCCCAAAGGTCTGCATCCCAGAATCAGAAAAAGGAGGGGTTTCCCACCCCGACCCCCCCCCCCCCCCTCTCCTTGCTTAAAAAAATAAAAATAATTTATATATATATATATATAAAATTATATTATAAATATTAATATATATATACATATATAAATTATATATATATATATATATATATATATATATATATATAAATATATATAAGTAAATTATTTATATATATATATATATATATTTAATATATATATATTTTTTATATATAATATAAATATATATTATATTAATTATATAAATATTATATATTAAAAATCCATATAAAAAAAGAAATAAAAAGGAGGGGTCAGGAGGAAAGCTCAAATAAAATAAAAAAAGAACAAAGCAAAACTTTGGTTTGTGGACAACGTGAACCCTAAATGGTTCATGTTTCGTCTCCTCGGCTTCATTCATTAATAAACATCCTTGTTCTTGTTTCAAGGACAATAACGTTTCCACGGCTCTTGTAATGTTGTCATTCTCCCTCACAACACTTGAGAAGACTCCTCCAGACAGCTGGGGGAGGAAGGTGAAGCCTCACTGGAGACCTCTGCTGGAGAACCGCAGGACTGCAGGTCAGAGCAGCTGCCTCTGCTTCCCCAGGTCCATCCATCCATCCATCCATCCATCCATCCATCCATCCATCCATCCATCTATTCACCCACCCACCCATCATCCATCCATAACTGCTCATGTTATTTTAGCTCATGCACCTCTGCACACGTGCCGGGCTGTTTCCATGGTTACACTTACAATAGGCGCATATTTACAAGGCTCTCCAGATGACTTGTTTCTTCAGGAAACAGGAAGTGCAATGTGCAGGACAAGAGCACTGCTTCATGAAAGTGTTCAGGGGTGTCCCATTCAGGTCCTGGAGGACCGCTGTGCTGCATGTTTTAGATGTTTCCCTGCTTCAACAGCCCTAATGCAAATGAGCGTCAGACGTGTGGAGAGCCTGATAATGGTCCACTCATTTCAGGTGTGTCTGTCAACGGAGCGAGACACAGGAAACCTTCAGGGCAGCAGCCCTCGAGGACTGGAACACCACACCTCTCTGACCAGTCAGAGGTCTGCAGAACTTTTACGTGCTACCAAAACTAACCTTTTACAGGTACAATCTAGTGCTGTCAGGCGATTTAAAAAATCGATCTAATTAATTACAGAATTTATAATTAATGAATCTAATTAATCTCATTTTAATCTCATATCTGCTAAAGGTCCCCAAATAAAGAATTTGAATTCTGGGACATTACAAAATTGCACTGCATGACTAATCAATTGAATACACTAAGAAGAGAAGATTTGAAATCCACATTTTTATTAGTTTAGTGTGTTTCATAAATGAAATTTAAAAGAAAAAATATCTTCCAGTTCAGTTGGTCGAGCATGTGTGCACGTTGGCCTGGGGGAGTGGTTTTACTACGGTTTGGTTATGACACCATTCCTCCTTGAGGCTCTCGTCTTCCCCGATTGAAATTGGCCTGGAATCAGCTGCAGCCCACTTTGCGATTGAGTTTGTCAGTTTTTCTGTTGTGGCTTTGCTCATTCGTTTCCCAGATTCTGCAGGAGTGGGTTGGCAAAGTGAGCTCACGCTAGCACTAGTACCTGTAGCGTCTACAGTGGACCTTGTCCGGACAGGTTTAGTGTTTAAATGATAATTCAGGCTGGAGCAGCTCCGCTGATAGGAAAATTCTTTTTTACAAAATGTACAAATCATGCGTTCTTGTTGATAGTCCCGTCTTCTTTGTTTTTATACATAAACTTGCCGTTCAAAGGCCCTAGCAAAGATTTGAGTCGTGTCCAGGTCTGTCACTGCTTTGTTAGTTTGACTAGCAGCAGGTGGGAAGTGACCTGCCACTGCCTAGTTCCCTACAGGTCCCTCAATGGGCCAAATTTAAAATGCTCACACATTTTGCCACTCATAATTAATTGCATTAATTTTCATAATGCGTTAATTAGCAGTGTAATTAATTAATTAAGTTGCTAAACTGACAGCCCGAGTACAATCACTCACTCATCACTCACTCACTCATCTTCTCCCGCTTTATCCGTTACCGGGTCGCGGGGGCAGCAGCCTCAGCAGGGATGCCCAGACTTCCCTCACCCCAGACACTTCCTCCAGCTCTTCCGGGGGGAGTCCGAGGCGTTCCCAGGCCAGCCGAGAGACATAGTCTCTCCAGCGTGTCCTGGGTCTTCCCCGGGGTCTCCTCCCGGTGGGACATGCCTGGAACACCTCCCTAGGGAGGCGTCCAGGAGGCATCCGGTACAGATGCCCAAGCCACCTCAGCTGACTCCTCTCAATGTGGAGGAGTAGCGGCTCGACTCCGAGCTCCTCCCGGGTGACCGAACTCCTCACCCTATCTCTAAGGGAGCGTCCAGCCACCCTGCGGAGGAAACTCATCTCGGCCGCTTGTATCCGCGATCTTGTCCTTTCGGTCACTACCCAAAGTTCATGACCATAGGTGAGGGTAGGGGCGTAGATTGACCGGTAAATCGAGAGCTTCGCCTTTCGACTCAGCTCCCTCTTTACCACGACGGTCCAGTACATCGACCGCATTACTGCGGACGCTGCACCGATCCGCCTGTCAATCTCACGCTCCATTGTTCCCTCACTCGTGAACAAGATCCCGAGATACTTAAACTCCTCCACCTGAGGCAGGACTTCTCCACCCACCCGGAGAAGGCATGCCACCCTTTTCCGGTCGAGAACCATGGCCTCGGTCTTGGAGGTGCTGATTCTCATCCCTGCCGCGTCGCACTCGGCCGCAAACCGCCCCAGCACATGCTGGAGGTCCCGGTCTGATGAAGCCAACAGGACAACATCATCTGCAAAAAGCAGAGATGAAATCCTGAGGTTCCCAAACCGGATCCCCTCCGGCCCCTGGCTGCGCCTAGAAATCCTGTCCATAAAAATTATGAACAGGACCGGTGACAAAGGGCAGCCCTGCCGGAGTCCAACATGCACCGGGAACAAGTCTGACTTACTGCCGGCAATGCGAACCAGACTCCTGCTTCGATCATACAGAGACCGGACAGCCCTTAGTAGAGGGCCCCGGACTCCATACTCACTCAGCACCCCCCACAGAATGGCACGAGGGACACGGTCAAATGCCTTCTCCAGATCCACAAAACACATGTAGACTGGTTGGGCAAATTCCCATGAACCCTCGAGCACCCTGCGGAGGGTATAGAGCTGGTCCAGTGTTCCACGACCGGGACGAAAACCGCATTGTTCCTCCTGAATCCGAGGTTCGACTATCGGCCGTAATCTCCTCTCCAGTACCCTGGCGTAGACTTTCCCCGGGAGGCTGAGAAGTGTGATCCCCCTGTAGTTGGAACACACTCTCCGGTCCCCCTTTTTAAACAGAGGGACCACCACCCCGGTTTGCCACCCCAGCGGTACTGTCCCCTTCCTCCATGCAATGTCGCAGAGGCGTGTCAGCCAAGACAGCCCTACGACATCCAGAGACTTGAGGTACTCAGGGCGAATCTCATCCACCCCCGGTGCCCGGCCACCGAGGAGCTTACGAACCACCTCGGTGACCTCGGCTTGGGTGATGGATGAGCACGCCTCCGAGCCCCAACCCTCTGCTTCCTCAGTGGAAGGCATGTCAGTCGGGTTAAGGAGATCCTCAAAGTATTCCTTCCACCGTCCGACAATGTCCCCAGTCGAGGTCAACAGCTCCCCACCAGCACCATAAATGGTGCCGGCAGAGTACTGCTTCCCCCTTCTGAGGCGCCGAACGGTCCTCCAGAATTTCCTCGAGGCCGACCGAAAGTCCTCCTCCATGGCCTCCCCGAACTCCTCCCAGACCCGAGTTTTTGCCTCCAAGACTGCCCGAGCCGCGGCCCGCTTGGCCTGCCGGTACCTATCTACTGCGTCAGGAGTCCCACCGGCCAACATAGCCCGGTAGGACTCCTTCTTCAGTCTGACGGCATCCTGTACTTCCGGTGTCCACCACCGGGTTCTAGGATTGCCGCCACGACAGGCACCGGAGACCTTGCGTCCACAGCTTCGAGCCGCCGCGTTGACAATGGAGGCAGAGAACATGGTCCACTCGGACTCGATGTCCCCCGCCTCCCCCGGGATCCGAGAGAAGCTCTCCCGGAGGTGGGAGTTGAAGATGTCCCTGACAGAGGGCTCAGCCAGACGTTCCCAACAGACCCTCACAATCCGTTTGGGTCTGCCCGGTCTGTCCAACCTCCTCCTCCGCCAGCGCATCCAACTCACCACCAGGTGGTGATCAGTTGACAGCTCAGCCCCTCTCTTCACCCGAGTGTCCAAGACATGCGGCCGAAGGTCAGATGAAACGACAACAAAGTCGATCATTGACCTCCGGCCTAGGGTGTCCTGGTGCCACGTGCACTGATGGACACCCTTATGCCTGAACATGGTGTTCGTGATGGACAAACTGCGACTCGCACAGAAGTCCAACAACAAAACACCACTCGGGTTCAGATCGGGGAGGCCGTTCCTCCCAATCACGCCTCTCCAGGTATCACTGTCATTGCCCACGTGAGCGTTGAAGTCCCCCAGTAGAACAATGGAGTCCCCAGTTGGAGCACCATCAAGTACCCCTCCCAGGGACTCCAAGAAGGCCGGGTACTCCCCACTGCTGTTCGGCCCGTAGGCACAAACAACAGTGAGAGACCTATCCCCGACCCGAAGGCGCAGGGAAACGACCCTCTCGTTCACCGGGGTGAACTCCAACACATGGCGGCTGAGCTGGGGGGCTATAACCAAGCCCACACCAGCCCGCCGCCTCTCACCCTGGGCAACTCCAGAGTAGTGGAGGGTCCAGCCCCCTTCAAGGAGCTGGGTTCCAGAGCCCAAGCTATGTGTGGAGGTGAGCCCGACTATCTCTAGCCGGTATCTCTCAACCTCACGCACAAGCTCCGGCTCCTTCCCCCCCAGCGAGGTGACATTCCATGTCCCCACTGTGAGGGTTGATGTCCAGGGATTGGGTCGTCGAGGCACCCCGCCACGACTGCTACCCAGCCCACAATGCACCGGCCTGCCATGGTCCTTCCTGCGGGTGGTGGGCCTACTGGAAGGTGGACCCGCGTCGCCGTTTCGGGCTAAGCCCGGCCGGGTCCCACGGGCAAAGACCCGGCCACCAGGCGCTCGCCTACGAGCCCCAACCCCAGGCCTGGCTCCAGGGCGGGGCCCCGGTGACGCCGATCCGGGCGACGTAACGGTCCTCGATTTACTTGTCATCATGATAGGCTTGTGAACCGCTCTTAGTCTGGCCCGTCACCCAGGACCTGTTTGCCATGGGAGTCCCTACCAGGGGCGAAAGTGCCCCCGACAACATAGCTCCTAGGATCACTCGGGCACACAAACCCCTCCACCACAGTAAGGTGGCGGTTCAAGGAGGGGCCGAGTACAATCATATGTGTAAAACCCAAATAATCCAAATTAAAGGGAGTAAACTCAAGCTGAGCTTTGCAGGATTTGTAATAAAAAATGGAAAGGGACAGAAAGTCTTCTCACAGGGTTCATCATCCACACAAACCTTCCAGAAATGGAGACAGTTTATTTCTGTAGCTGCACTTCCTAGAAATGAACATCATGCCAAGAGAACTCCACAGACACGAGACCCTCAATGAGATGAAGACAGGGATCCTGAGCATGGAGGTAAGTCCACTACTGCGTGGCTTCAGAGGACATAGACCTTGGGCAGCGGTGCAGGCCACACCTCAACCACGTAGAGATGCTGTAGAACGGCCTCCAGCTCCAACTAAATTCACAGTTCCCTTTTTATGTGACCCGACCGAGAGACGGAGGCGGGGAACATTTCGGACCATTTTTAGACATGAAAACCACCAGACTTCAAGGTCCTCGTTAGCAGGAACAAAACCAAACACGGCTGTCCTTGACTGCATCATTATGATACCCAAACTGGCTGACTGTAAACCAGGCCCGTGTCAGGAAGACAGAACAGCAGACCTCCAGAATCTGGGGTTAACGCCAACAGATGGGTGCTGCAGGGGTCCATGTTGAAAACACGGTACAATAATCCCTGTTTTTTTGCGGGGGTTACATTCCAAAAAGAACCTGTGATAAGTGAAATCAGCAAAGTAGCAACCTTTTTTTCTTTTTTCACAATTATTAAACAAGATCAGATCAGCCCCGCCCCACCACGACCCGAGTAATTGGATTTGAACGGGAGAAAATTAAAAATGATTATGAAAAAAAATACAATAAGTACAGTAGGACAAATTGTGACTGGCGTGTATTCCACTGCTCTTCTGATGCCGCTGCATCCGGACTCGCTCTGTAGCGTCTTTTTCTTCTAAAGCTCGTGGTGCAGGTGTGTTTTTTCCAGAGAAGAACATAGTTACGGGTTGTTGTTGTTGACGCTCTTTTTTTCTTCTGGGCAAAAAGATTCTTATAAACCGACATTCCACCATGGATTATATTTGAGAACTGTAATGAACGATTCATTAAAGGGTCCCGTTCTTGAGCTGCTGCTGAAGTTCATTGGCCGTTCTCAGCATTGTTGCTAAGCAACCAACGTTATTGACACAGGAAGTGAAGAAGCGGGGAGACTGTTCAGCCAATCAGAATGCAGAACACGATGCATAATGTAAATCTGTGAAGCAGCGAGACCGTGAAAGGTGAAACGCGTTATAGCGAGGGATTACTGTACCACCCCACGGGGACAAGCTGTTCAATACGTTCAATAACCCGGTCACTTCTAGAACGGTTGATGGACTCCATCTTCCCCACCCGTGGTCCGCCGGCTGAGTTCAGCAGGACTTACAGCGTCGGAGCTCCTGAAGTAGAGTCTGTAGTTGGTGATCAGCACTTTGCCCTTCACAGCGCCATTGAACGGACAGATGTAAATGATGTCTTTATCTGAAAACACACAAGTAAAGACAGAGTCATCTGACCTCTCCTCCACCATCTCCTCCATCAACAAGTTCCAACATCAAACTGTGCCATTATTAACTGAACAGACGTGCTTTGTGAAAACCTAACACCACCCATGACTCCCTCAGCAGGAACAACCAGAACTAGGGTGTTTCTGTACGAGGGTGCGAGTCCCTCGTGTGGTAGCGGACCAGTTCTGGCTCACTCTTCTGTAGAACGTGGTTTCAGTTGGTTGAAACTGGTTTTAAACGGCTCTCCTCAGGTCCTATCACAGCCCTTGGATCAGGTCGTGGTCTTTGGACCAAAATCACCAAATTTTGACCAATCGAACATCTTGATTCATTTTTTGTTTCAGGGATTCTGAAATGACGCTGAAGTTCACTGCTGATTCACAGCTGTGAAAAACTGTCTAATAGGGCTGGGCGATATATCGATATTTTAATATATATCGATATATTTTCAAACGCGAGATGATGCACAACTGTGAACTTCAGGCGGAAAACTCTGCCTGTTACTGTCTACATTGTATTAATTGCACAGCATATTTTAATTTAATTGTTATGCAGGAAAGGGATATTTGTTTTATTTTATTCAAGAAGCATTTTTATTCTATATATGCAGGCAGTTTATTTTTATTTCATTTGTTTTATAAATTTTGATATTGTGCAGACCTCTGTTAATAAAGGTACCTGTATGACATTTGGCACGACATTGTATTAAAACTGACTGTTTTTTTAAGGGTTTGCCTCAGAAAAAAATGAAGCTAACAGAGATGCTATGCTATAATGCTTTGGGGGAAACCCCAATTATGGCACAGAAAAAATATCGATATATATCGAGTATCGCCATTCCGCTAGAAAATATCGAGATATGACTTTTGGTCCATATCGCCCAGCCCTACTGTCTAAACTGGAAATAAAATGAAAGGGGTCTGGTCTAAAATCCAGTGGAATGGCCATTTAGCCTTCTGGTAAAAGACAGGCAGGTCTGAAGATGATTTGCTCCTGTGTTTAAGATCATTTCCTGTCATATGACCCAGTCTCAGACAGATGTCCTCACATTTGCCTGGAGAAGACTCAGAGGAGATTGCCAGGCATCCAGGTCTAGACCGTCACTCATCCCCGACCAATCTTGATAGTGGCTCGGAGGTGTTTAGTTTTCTATAAACATGGCTCTGGACATTGAGACCGAACATCACTACTTTGGTCTCATCTAGAGCATAGCTTACTTACAGACTTGTTCAGTGTTTTTCCAAAACTTTGGGGTGAACTTGCTTGGATGTCCGCTTTTGTTAGTCTTGATCATTTTTAATCTTTTTGACTTGTGGATAATGCCTCTCACCTAACAAATGTTTGAAAATGTCTTGTAAAATGTTCATGAACGGTCTCACAGGTGTTTGTAAATGGCCTAACGAATGTTCGTAAATGGCCTAACGAATGTTCGTAAACAGCCTAACGAATGTTCTTAAACGGCTTAACGAATGTCCGTCAACGGCCTTACAAATGTTCGTAAATGGTCTTATAAATGTTTGTAAACCGTCTCACAGATGTTCGTAAATGGCCTAACAAATGTTCGTAAATGGCCTTACAAGTGTTCGTAAATGGCCTTACAAATGTTCGTAAATGGCCTAACAAATGTTCGTAAATGATCTAAAAAATGTGCATAAATGACCTAACAAATTTTCGTAAATGGCCTAACACATGTTCATAACTGGTCTAATAAATGTTCATAAACAGGTCTCACAAATGTTTGTCAATAGCTTTATAAATGTTCGTAAATTGACTTATAAATGGTTTTGTAATCATCCCAGACCGATGGGTAATAGGCCTCGTAATAGGCTTTCATCCTTGGCATTTTGTTACAAGTCACCCGATTACTCCAGACCAGCCATCTGACGTCTTCACTCATAGTGGTGTTTGCACTATGTTTTTTAAAGCATTTATGGCTCTAGTGATCTTTATTGACAGTAAGTGACATGGTGGCAGCGAAGGTCCACAGGCCCGGACCAGAAACCGTGTCCAACCAGATGATCGACGACAGTTGTACGTTTGATTGGCAGCGCCTGGCGCTTAGCCTCTTCATGTATGTGGAAGCAGTCTGGGTGGACGTAGTCCTGCTACTGCACATTGTCTCAGTGTTTCAGCACAGTTATACCACGTCTTGTTAGGGCCCGAGCACTGACAGTGCGAAGGCCCTATTGTATCTGTAGGAATTGTTATTATTATTCTTCTGATGAAAGGAGGGCCTTTTTGCCCCCCTAAACGTGCCCCAAAAGTCACCAAATTTTGCACGCAAGCCAGGCCTGGCGAAAAATGTGATATTTAATGGTTTGCATTAATGTGCGTGGCCTAATGGCTCAATAGCGCCCCCTAGAAAACTTTGTGCCTCAAGCCCCACAATACGGTTTGAAGTACATGCACAGAAATCGGTACACACCTGTATCATGTCGCAACTTAAAGAAAAGTCTCTTGGCGTCATGTCCGAAACCAAACAGGAAGTCGGCCATTTTGAATTAATAGTGTAATTTTGGCGCAATTTATGCAATTTCTTCGGCCGCTTCTTCGCCCAAACCATATATACATCAAAATGTGCGTCTCGATCCTGCGACGATGTGCATTACTTTTCTCAGTCAAAAGCGTTGCCATGGCGACGATAGACGCCAAAAAGCGTGCCCCCCCTTCATCTGATTGGTCGATATTTGATAGTTCCTACTTTCTGCCATAACTTGAATGGTTTGATATACAGAGTCGTGGCTGGTGTCATCCGCTAAATGTCCAGGCCTGAAGAATCTACATGCAAGTCATACAAGCTTCCACTGCAGCACGCCTGAACGTGCACAAGTGTGCGAGGGCCCGTTCATCGCTGCTTGCAGCTTTAATTGTTTTTGTTGTTGCATTTACTTTATTTTAAGACCTGATAACAACCAGAGTACCTTTTTATGTCCTGATTTGTGTTATTTTAGAACTGAATGGGGCATGACTTTCTGTTTCGCATAAGTGTATCTTCCTGTTTTTGGTTCAGTATTGGTTTTCAGCACATGCACATAAGAGGAAGCAGAATTAGAGAAGCGAGCAGCAGCGGGAGGCTATAAAAACCCTCCGGGTGTACGAGATGAGTAAGAACACACAGCAAGCTGCTCCGGCTGTGTGAGGGGGGGGTGTTGATGCTAGAGCTGACCGCTGAATCGCTAAAAAGGTTCCAGCACCAGAGAACACGGATGGGATTATTTGTGAATAAAACTGCTGAAAATTGGGTTTGTCTGAACTTCGGTTCTTCACTCACCTGTGATTCTGTCCTCTCCCGGTAGTAGAGTCACATCAGCTAAGAACTCCATTTTCAGAGCTTCTCTGGGAGGCTGAAAAGAAAAAATACCAAACATATATTTGTAAAAGAGGCCCATTAAAAGACATGAAGCAGACTTAAAGCAGATTTAAATCAGTCAAATCTGCTTGTGGTCCAGTTGCAGAAGTCATCAATCCAAGACATATTTTCTTCTGCCAACACTCTCAGGGTGTTGTGGTACCGAGGAAACCAGGTGATGAACGGTTCCAGGTGATGAGGGGTTCCAGGTGAGGAACGGTTCCAGGTGAGGAACGGTTCCAGGTGAGGGAGGGTTCCAGGTGAGGAACGGTTCCAGGTGATGAACGGTTCCAGGTGAGGGAGGGTTCCAGGTGAGGGAGGGTTCCAGGTGAGGGAGGGTTCCAGGTGAGGGAGGGTTCCAGGTGAGGGAGGGTTCCAGGTGAGGGAGGGTTCCAGGTGAGGGAGGGTTCCAGGTGAGGAACGGTTCCAGGCCGAACGGTTCCAGGCGAGGAACGGTTCCAGGCGAGGAACGGTTCCAGGCGAGGAACGGTTCCAGGCGAGGAACGGTTCCAGGTAATGAGGGGTTCCAGGTGAGGGAGGGTTCCAGGTGATGGAGGGTTCCAGGTGATGGAGGGTTCCAGGTGATGGAGGGTTCCAGGCGATGGAGGGTTCCAGGCGATGGAGGGTTCCAGGCGAGGAAGGGTATCAGGCGAGGAACCGTTCCAGGCGAGGAAGAGTTGCAGGTGAGGGAGGGTTCCAGGCGAGGAAGGGTTCCAGGCGAGGAAGGGTTCCAGGCGAGGAACGGTTCCAGGTGAGGGAGGGTTCCAGGCGAGGAACGGTTCCAGGTGAGGAACGGTTCCAGGTGAGGAACGGTTCCAGGTGAGGGAGGGTTCCAGGCGAGGAACGGTTCCAGGCGATGGAGGGGTCCAGGCGATGGAGGGGTCCAGGTGATGGAGGGTTCCAGGTGAGGAACGGTTCCAGGTGAGGGAGGGTTCCAGGTGAGGGAGGGTTCCAGGCGATGGAGGGTTCCAGGTGATGGAGGGTTCCAGGCGAGGAACGGTTCCAGGCGAGGAACGGTTCCAGGCGAGGAACGGTTCCAGGCGATGGAGGGTTCCAGGTGAGGGAGGGTTCCAGGCGATGGAGGGTTCCAGGCGATGGAGGGTTCCAGGTGATGGAGGGTTCCAGGCGAGGAACGGTTCCAGGCGAGGAACGGTTCCAGGCGATGGAGGGTTCCAGGTGATGGAGGGTTCCAGGTGAGGAACGGTTCCAGGTGAGGAACGGTTCCAGGTGAGGAACGGTTCCAGGTGATGAAGGGTTCCAGGTGATGGAGGGTTCCAGGTGATGAAGGGTTCCAGGTGAGGAACGGTTCCAGGTGAGGAAAGGTTCCAGGTGAGGAACGGTTCCAGGTGATGGAGGGTTCCAGGTGATGGAGGGTTCCAGGTGATGGAGGGTTCCAGGTGATGGAGGGTTCCAGGTGATGGAAGGTTCCAGGTGAGGGAGGGTTCCAGGTGAGGGAGGGTTCCAGGTGAGGGAGGGTTCCAGGTGATGGAGGGTTCCAGGTGAGGAACGGTTCCAGGTGAGGAAAGGTTCCAGGTGATGGAGGGTTCCAGGTGAGGAACGGTTCCAGGTGAGGAACGGTTCCAGGTGAGGGAGGGTTCCAGGTGATGGAGGGTTCCAGGTGATGGAGGGTTCCAGGTGATGGAGGGTTCCAGGTGATGGAGGGTTCCAGGTGAGGGAGGGTTCCAGGTGAGGAACGGTTCCAGGTGATGGAGGGTTCCAGGTGAGGAACGGTTCCAGGTGAGGAACGGTTCCAGGTGAGGAACGGTTCCAGGTGAGGGAGGGTTCCAGACGAGGAACGGTTCCAGGCGAGGAACGGTTCCAGGTGAGGAACGGTTCCAGGTGAGGGAGGGTTCCAGGCGAGGAACTGTTCCAGGCGAGGAACGGTTCCAGGCGATGGAGGGGTCCAGGCGATGGAGGGGTCCAGGTGATGGAGGGTTCCAGGTGAGGAACGGTTCCAGGTGAGGGAGGGTTCCAGGTGAGGGAGGGTTCCAGGCGAGGAACCGTTCCAGGCGAGGAAGAGTTCCAGGTGATGGAGGGTTCCAGGTGATGGAGGGGTCCAGGTGATGGAGGGGTCCAGGTGATGGAGGGTTCCAGGTGATGGAGGGTTCCAGGTGATGGAGGGTTCCAGGCGAGGAACAGTTCCAGGTGAGGGAGGGTTCCAGGTGAGGAACGGTTCCAGGTGAGGGAGGGTTCCAGGTGATGGAGGGTTCCAGGTGAGGAACGGTTCCAGGCGATGGAGGGTTCCAGGCGAGGAACAGTTCCAGGTGAGGGAGGGTTCCAGGTGAGGAACGGTTCCAGGTGAGGGAGGGTTCCAGGTGATGGAGGGTTCCAGGCGAGGAACGGTTCCAGGTGATGGAGGGTTCCAGGTGATGGAGGGGTCCAGGTGATGGAGGGGTCCAGGTGATGGAGGGTTCCAGGTGAGGAACGGTTCCAGGTGAGGGAGGGTTCCAGGTGAGGGAGGGTTCCAGGTGATGGAGGGTTCCAGGTGAGGAACGGTTCCAGGCGATGGAGGGGTCCAGGTGATGGAGGGTTCCAGGCGAGGAACGGTTCCAGGCGATGGAGGGGTCCAGGTGATGGAGGGTTCCAGGTGAGGAACGGTTCCAGGTGAGGGAGGGTTCCAGGTGAGGAACGGTTCCAGGTGAGGGAGGGTTCCAGGTGATGGAGGGTTCCAGGTGAGGGAGGGTTCCAGGTGAGGGAGGGTTCCAGGTGAGGGAGGGTTCCAGGTGAGGGAGGGTTCCAGGTGAGGAACTGTTCCAGGTGAGGGAGGGTTCCAGGTGAGGGAGGGTTCCAGGTGAGGGAGGGTTCCAGGTGAGGGAGGGTTCCAGGTGAGGGAGGGTTCCAGGTGAGGGAGGGTTCCAGGTGAGGAACGGTTCCAGGTGATGGAGGGTTCCAGGTGATGGAAGGTTCCAGGTGAGGAACTGTTCCAGGTGAGGGAGGGTTCCAGGTGAGGGAGGGTTCCAGGTGATGGAGGGTTCCAGGTGAGGAACGGTTCCAGGTGAGGAACGGTTCCAGGTGAGGGAGGGTTCCAGGTGAGGGAGGGTTCCAGGTGAGGGAGGGTTCCAGGTGAGGAACGGTTCCAGGTGATGGAGGGTTCCAGGTGAGGAACGGTTCCAGGTGAGGAACGGTTCCAGGTGAGGGAGGGTTCCAGGTGAGGGAGGGTTCCAGGTGAGGAACGGTTCCAGGTGATGGAGGGTTCCAGGTGAGGAACGGTTCCAGGTGATGGAGGGTTCCAGGCGATGGAGGGTTCCAGGTGAGGAACGGTTCCAGGTGAGGAACGGTTCCAGGTGATGGAGGGTTCCAGGTGATGGAGGGTTCCAGGTGAGGGAGGGTTCCAGGTGATGGAGGGTTCCAGGTGATGAAGGGGTTCCAGGTGATGGAGGGTTCCAGGTGAGGAACGGTTCCAGGTGATGGAGGGTTCCAGGTGATGGAGGGTTCCAGGTGAGGGAGGGTTCCAGGTGATGGAGGGTTCCAGGTGATGGAGGGTTCCAGGTGATGGAGGGTTCCAGGTGAGGAACGGTTCCAGGTGAGGAACGGTTCCAGGTGAGGAACGGTTCCAGGTGAGGAACGGTTCCAGGTGAGGAAGGGTTCCAGGTGAGGAACGGTTCCAGGTGAGGAACGGTTCCAGGTGATGGAGGGTTCCAGGTGATGGAGGGTTCCAGGTGATGGAGGGTTCCAGGCGAGGAACGGTTCCAGGTGATGGAGGGTTCCAGGCGAGGAACGGTTCCAGGCGAGGAACGGTTCCAGGCGAGGAACGGTTCCAGGTGAGGAACGGTTCCAGGTGAGGAACGGTTCCAGGTGAGGAAGGGTTCCAGGTGAGGAAGGGTTCCAGGTGAGGAACGGTTCCAGGTGATGGAGGGTTCCAGGTGATGGAGGGTTCCAGGTGATGGAGGGTTCCAGGTGAGGAACGGTTCCAGGTGAGGAACGGTTCCAGGTGAGGAACGGTTCCAGGTGAGGAACGGTTCCAGGTGAGGAAGGGTTCCAGGTGAGGAACGGTTCCAGGTGAGGAACGGTTCCAGGTGATGGAGGGTTCCAGGTGATGGAGGGTTCCAGGTGATGGAGGGTTCCAGGCGAGGAACGGTTCCAGGTGATGGAGGGTTCCAGGCGAGGAACGGTTCCAGGCGAGGAACGGTTCCAGGCGAGGAACGGTTCCAGGCGAGGAACGGTTCCAGGCGAGGAACGGTTCCAGGTGAGGAAGGGTTCCAGGTGAGGGAGGGTTCCAGGCGAGGAACGGTTCCAGGTGATGAGTGACTACGTTTACGTGCAGTCAAAATTTGGGTTATTGCTAATATTCCGGTTACTGAAACATTCAGAATATTCCGTTTCCATGCGTGAGCAAACAGGGCTATCCCTGTATACAGGGTAATTAATAATTCGGAATATCTCCATCAAAACAGCGACGCACGGAGAACATCATGACACAATTCCCGTAATTTCTGATTTTCTTCCTGTATCCAAATTCAAAACAAATGCTGCTTCACGCAACTTTTCGCTCACCTTCTTGTAAATCTTGCTATCCCGGTACTTTCTACCGTCTACAAATGCCAAAATGTTCATATCCTTCATTACATTTATAAAGTGATTAGTCTCCTCCTCACTCCAAAAGTGTGGTGTGGTCTTGCGTTTCTCCGTGTTTATAAGAACTTCTTGGACTCAAAAGACCAACAATCCTTGCGAAAAGAGCATGCGCAGAAAACAAATTCATGTTTCGTTTGATGGGGATATTCCGTTTGGCGTTTACATGACCAAATATTCGGGTTAGAAAAGGAGTAACCCAGGGGTCATATTCAGGTTTTTAAAAACCGGAATATGAGCAAATTCGGGTTATTCAAAGGGGTTATTGGTGTTTACATGGCCGTGCACAACCGAGTTATTGCTAATATTCCAGTTTTAAAAGGGTTATTGACTGCATGGAAACGCAGTCAGTGGTTCCAGGTGATGAAGTTCTGGATTCCCGTCCCGCCCAGGTTCTGGACTCTGCATATCTCTGTATGTCCGCTAGGAAGGAAAATCTCGGCAGTGGCAACCGACAAGAACGTAACAAAGAGAGAGACCATGTGAGACGGACCAAACCAGAGTCCTGCTGTCCCGCCACTGTAAGCTCAACGCCTACACAAGGACCCTGTGGGCTAAAACCGTTGCTGATAACAGCCAAACACATCTGGAACAGAGCTGTGGGACCTCAGGACATATTTGGTCTGTCCCAGATGCCTCTGAGCCCAGAGATGTTGATGACAACTCCAGTCAAGGACAGTAAGGACATACTTTGGGAAAGTAATCCCTCGTCCATGTGCTTCTATCAGCTGCTGAAGAATAACGTTCTGGATCCAGTTCCACCTGAGGGGAATCGCAGTCGCCCATTTTAGACTTCCTCCCTTGTCCTGTGGACTCTCTCCAGGTTCCCTAAATGGTTTAATGATATTGTCCATTGCAGAAAGAGCAAACTGCACGTGTGCCATCTTTGATTGAGGAACTTGGTTCTCAGAGTATCAGGTTTACTGTTTTTTTTTTTTTTTTTTTATATTTTTTTTATCCCCGATTTTTTACCCATTTCATCACCCAGTGCTCATACCTAGACAGTCCTTGGCATTGTTCCCCTCTGCCAACCCAAGGAGGGCCCTACACTGAGCTCAGGTCTCTTATCCTGAGGAGTGATGGACCGCTTCTTTTCACCAGACAGGATGAGGATTCTCCGGCCGAACGTAGCGCGTGGAAGGATCACGTTATTCCGGCCGGATCCTCCCCACCCCATCTGGCGCCCCGGTTGGCCGAGGGGGCATGTGTAGCCCAGGACTGTTGCATGTTTTTGTGAGGGTAGCTCCCATAGCTACCCAAGGGAACAGGGGGAGAACATGCAAACTCCACACAGAAAGATCCTTTCGCCAACCCCACCCAGGGTGTGGGCACTGAAGTCATGGGAGAACTAACACGCACTTCAGCGCCCACAGCGTCCCCGGCAGGAATCGAACCCAGGACCTTCTTGCTGTGAGACGGCTGCACTACCAGCTGCGCCACCGTGCCCCCAGGTTTACTGTTTTTGTATCAAATCACCACAACAAACACCTGCTGACGTCTATTTAAAATAAAATAATTACTTTGGGTGCTTTCACACCTGTGGCCCGTTTGTTTTGTTCCGATTCAGGGTCTAAATCGATACAATTGTTCCGTTTCTCGTTCATGGGGTTTGTGTTCACAAGGCAAACGTTTGTATCGTTTCAAAGCTGATAACAAATGCCATGCGCGAAGCAGCTGCTCTCTGATTGGTCAAATGAATGCGGAAGGAGTTTCCTCTTCCGCACCCCGGGATAAACAACACACCCCTTTCAGCACAGCACAGACCGCAGCCGCCGGCTTTAGGCTGATTTATGGTTCTGCGTTACACCAACGCAGAGCCTATGGCGTAGGGTAGGCTCTGCGTCGATTTAACGCGGAACCATAAATCAGGCTTTACCCATTCATGTATGTGCTACCAGCGCAGAGCGGAGCTCAAAGGCGGACGAGAGGCCGCCTGCCGCAGGGTTTGCGCTGCGCAAACCCTGCCCGAATTGAAAATGTTTTAATTTCACCGTGCCGCGCTGGGACGACATTTTGTGCCGTTTTAGAGCACGATTGCTGTGTTCACATATACCAAACATTCCGATCTTTAAGGGAAAATGTTCCCTGTTCCAGAACAACTGCTCCAAACGGGACAGGTGTGAAAGCACCCTAAGTGTCCTTTTCGCCTCATTACAAGCTCTTTATTACCTTGTGTTCAGTTCTTTTAGTTGCAGGCGTTAAGATAGTTGTATAGTCTGCAAATAAATACAATTCTAACCACATTTAGATCCCTAAATGACTCTTAAACCACCTGCAAAGCAGCTTAGCTTAGCTTCAATGGTAATATTGTCATAAATGGCACATAAGTGACACCGATGTCAGGTGTGGATTACACAGGGACGAAGACAGACAGACGGACTTACACTGCGGATGTGGGGGTCCAAGGCGTTGGAGTTGTAGACTGAGACTGGTGAGGCCATCGCTCGCCGAGGGGGGTCCACAGGCTGCAGAAGAGAAACCGGGAGCGTTAACAGGGTCATGGGAGCGTAGTCGGCGCAGTTGGACCATGACAACATTTCAGAATAAAAAGACGACAGCGGTTCCATGCTCTGGAAGAGACATGTCACAGTAGGGTCAATATAGGCAGGGAAGGGTTGTGGTTCGGATCATTGTCCCGTCACAGGACCCAGTTTCTAATTCAGTTCAAATACATTTAAAAAATAATTTATTAACCACTGAAAGGAAAGGAATTATTGCAGTTGTTTTTAACGATTTAAGTCTTTTCAGAGATTCCTTGTAGGGGTTTATTGCTGTGGGCACGAAGGATCTCCTGTAGAGATCTGAAGGATCTCTTGTAGAGTTCTGAAGGTTTTCTTGTAGTGGCTGCCTTTTAAGATTTAACGCTCTCAGGCAGAGCTCTGGGGTTGTTGTTTTTTTTTCATGGGGTTAATTTGAAAGATTAGAGGCGGTGTTCTCAACTGTTTCTAATTATGACTTATCATTTTCACTGTACGATGTTGTTTGGAGTGGTTTATGCATTTACAGATTCTTGTGCAGCAACAATTGCTTCTCTAGATCAGTTCATCAACAATTACCTGCAACTGTCTGAATCTATCCTAAGCGAGGGGATACTTAGTAATGCCCATATGTTGTTGTGTATGTTGTTTTTTTAATATTGCTCTTTTTTTTTTTTAACAAATGATTGCACAATTAAAAAGGTTATATGCTGTTGTTTATTTGAGGTTGTATTTATTAAAGACTAACTCAGATACATTTTGAAAAGATCATCAAAAGATTCATTTCTAATGGAAACTCAGTTTCTGAAGTGTTTTTTTTTTCGTTAAAAGGCTGTGAAATATAAGTTGCTGTTTTTTAAAAAGCTGTGAGGTTTTAAAATACTGATTCAAGGTCTGTCTTGATAACTGGTAATAAAATCATGAAGATATACGTCATTTGTCAACTTTTGAACCGAATAACTTGTGTCTTTACAACCACAGATAACTGATCTGATTGCATTTTTCTGACGTTTTCTAGGTTGTTTGTTTGTCCATGTCCTGGTCCATTTGTCCGTGTTGTATAAAAATGTCTTACACGCCTATTTTCTGAATCAGGAGAAGATTCTGAACACTTGCTGGTTTAAAAAAGCAGCAGTTTACATGTTGGTATCAGTTCATTTCAGATCTGAGGAAGTACTTCTAAAAATAGACCATGAAACCAGGTGGACACATCAGTGGCAGGTGTGTCTGTGGTTATTTCACAAGTTTATGGGTCTGTGGAAGGCAGTGATCAGCAGCTTTCTGTCCGAATATAAAAGCAATTACAGCGAAAACAAGGGAAAGCCGACTTATTGCAGTGAAAATGCCAGAAAACGGGTTTATTACAGCAAAAACAACAGCAACATGTTTATTGCAGTTAAAATCACAGAAAACTGATGTATTGTAGTGAAAACGACAGAAAAATGGTTTATTACAGCAAAATCAACCAAAAACACAGTTATTGCAGGGAAAACAGCTGAAAACTGGCTTATTGTTGTTAAAACTAGAGATGCACCGATCGATCGGCAACCGATCGGTGTTGGCCGATAATGCCGCTATCGGTTTTGATCGGAGTTCTCAAAATAATAGTTCAAAACAGGCCGATCAGATGATGTTTACAACAACAAACCGCCGACAGGTCTGCTAAGTGGGCGTGGCCGTCTCTAGAAGCATCAACACTGAAAATGGCGTCGCCAGTATGGGAGTTTTACAATGTCCGACTAGGACAACAAATTTGCAGTTTGCAGGGTGTGCAAAGGAGAGACCCCCAAGGGGAATGTTATAAAATAATTTCAACACCACGAAGCTCATAAGACATTTGAAAGTTTCTCCCATCAAGGAGGATATTGAGTTTTCAAAGTTGGCTGCCTCTAAGGCAGAGAAAGAAAAGGAGCTATAAACGACAAAAATGAAATCATAATTAAAGCTGGATTCACAGGGGCTGGGGTCGCACTCACATCCACCAAACTGAAATGAGAAGAACCACCTTCAGACCAGCGGCTTCTGACTGCAGACCTGACCCCAGACCTGACCCCAGCGGACAAACCTCAGCCACTTTTAGCCGTACAGACACAGATGTATGTGCTGGTTAAGTGTTAACGTTCAGCGTGCTGCCACCACAAGAGAGAACGATGAAGAGCTGGCCTTATGTGGGAACAGCAGAGATGGTGCACGTCGCGGGACGCACACCGTCAGCTGTAAATATAGCCACACATCCCGGTCATGTGGGAATTCTTTGGATGTTCCGGTCAGGAAGCTCTGTCGGGCCTCTGCAGCCGGGTCCTGCCCAAAGCCTCTGTCCTGCACCGGGAGACTTCACGTTAACGGTCCTGGTAATCCGCTCTGGACCCAGTCAGTCCATCAGACACGGAAAGATCCGGTAAACCCTTCCATACGTCGGGAACAGGAACGGGAACAGGAACAGGTCTGGTCACGCACAAACCACGAATGGCTAAAACGCTCCGAATGCTGATAAGAATACTGGGACCTGGGATTTTGACCTGAAATGATGAAAATTATCTTGAAGTTAAAGTTTTTTCGTCACTGAATGAAAGTAGAGTATTCCCTCGCTATAACGCGGTTCACCTTTCACGTCTCGCTGCTTCACAGATTTGCATTGTGCATCGTGTTCTGCATTCTGATTGGCTAAATAGTCTCCGCGCTTCTTCACTTCCTGTGTCAATAACGTTGGTCGCTTAGCAACAGAGCTGAGAACGGCCAATGAGCTTCAGCGAGCAGCTCAAGAACGGGACCCTTTGATGAATCGTTCATTACAGTCTCAGATATAATCCATGGTGGCATGTCGGTTTATAAGAATCTTTTTGCCCAGAAGAAAAAAAGAGCGACAACAACGACACATAACTATGTTCTTTTCTGGAAAAAACACACCTGCACGGCGGGCTTTAGAAGAAAAAGACGCTACAGAGCGAGTCAGAATGCAGCAGCAGTCAGAAGAGAAGGGAAATACGCACCAGTCACAATTTGTCCTACTGTAGCCTACTTATTGTATTTTTTTTCATAATCATTTTTCATTTTCTCCCGTTCAAATCCAAATAATGGGGTTGCGGTGGGGCGGGGCTGATCTCCGCAATTTGAAGCCTTGTATAATAATTGTTAAAAAAAAAAAAAAAAAAGGTTGCTACTTCGCGGATTTCACCTATCACGGGTTCTTTTTGGAACGTAACTCCTGCGAAAAACGAGGGATTACTGTATTAAACCTCTGAAATTGTCTCCCTCCGTTACAATCTGAAGCGTTTCTCACAGATTTGACTTCATGAAGTTAAAAATTAACACTTTACAAAGTCAACATTGAGGTTTCTTTCGGCCTCCTTCTTCGTTCTCACTAGCTGATGGTCGCCTGCAGAGATGCTCGGGGGCGAGGTGCGTTTTACATCCAGGGACGACCAGTCAGAAACTCTAAACTCCTTCTGCCTCACACGTATTCCTATAGCCGAGGGTTTGCTAACTTCTAACTTTTCATGCCACCTATTTTCTTTTGTTTCATTATTTTGTTTTTGCTCACTAGATTTCATTTTTCATGTCAAATATTATTTTTGGTCGTTGGTTTTTATTCTTTTATTGTAATTTTCTGTCAAATTGGTCTGATTCACCGCACGAATCGGCACAGATTACTTTTTTAATACTGTATTTGTATATAATATATAAATAAATTTGCCTTGCCTATAGTGTAAATGTTTTTTTTCACTTGAGGACTAGTTGGTGCAGACCCATGAGCTCAGGTTATTCTCTATTTAACTTTGATCAGATCACTTCCTCCTTCCAATCTCTGACCACACGGTCCGACTTAAAAAAGAACTGACAATTTCACACTTCAACTCATTTCTTCTCACGCTCCAATTTCCTTCAGTCTCGTGCACGTGCTACACCAGTTCAGTCACACAAACGTCACGCAATATCTATTTATTTGCAATTTTATTCATATGGAATTTCAGAGCTTCTAAAGACAATTTCTGAACATATGACGACAGAAATTCAAATTTCTTTCCTCAAAAATGTGCAAATATTTACAATTTCAGACTATCAAGTCAGAATTTTAGTTGTCTAAGCCAGAAAATGACAAATTTGGAAGTCAAATTTTCTGAGTTCATAAATTTGTATTATATTTGTATTTATAGTCACAATTTCATTTTTCTTGATAATCTCTGATGTCATGAACTGAGAAATGTTTGACTTTTAAATTTCTCCTTACCCTGTGTAATCTCTACGGAAGAGAGAGCCAGGCAGGAGAAAAATAAAAATAATATTTTAGAGGAGGAAGATTTATTTTTCATTATGCACTTCGAGAAAAAAGTTGAAATGTGGAGAAAAAAGTTGAAATGTCGAGATTAATGTTGAAGTACAATTTCGAGAAAAAAGTCGAAATGAAGAGAAAAAAGTTGAAATGTCGAGATTAATGTTGAAGTACAATTTCGAGAAAAAAGTCGAAATGAAGAGAAAAAAGTTGAAATGTCGAGATTAATGTTGAAGTACAATTTCAGGGAAAAAATCAAAATTTTCGTGAATAAAGTTGAAATGTTGAGAAAAAAGGTGAAATTTCGACTTTATTCTTGAAATTGTATTTCAACATTAATCTCGACATTTCGACTTTTTTCTCTAAGTGCACAATAAAAAAAAAATCTTCCCCTCTCAAATATTTTTTCTCCTGCATGGCCCTAATAGTCTTCCGTAAATCTCTCTTGTCTCCTTCCAGAGGCCTATTTTGATGAACATAATGTTAACAAAAGCATCATGGTACAGGGACCACGCCCAGCCACACCCACCAGGAAGTAGTTTCACGTGGAAACTTTCCATGGTCAACACAGAACACAAGAAGATCCCAGCTTTTACAGCCTAATTAAATGATAATATATATAGTAATCAATAATAAAAAAGCGCTGCGCAACATCAAACAATGTAAAGAAGTGCAGGCACCAGAGTGCACACATCTCTCAGTAGCACCAGCAATGAAAACAACAAAACCAGCAGAAGAAAATCACGGATTTCCTTTTCTGTCATCGCAGGAAAATTGAAAAGATTTCATTCACTGGCTGAATCTAAAATTCCCACCACTGAACAGGCGACACGTCTCTGCCGTTACCAAAACATCTTCTCAATCCGTTTGATGAAACTGGACCTGCTGAAGGTCAGTTACCAGGGTTACAGCTCAGCTTCATCTCCAGCTGGACATGTGAGACGTCATTAGAAAGACCAACCAAGAAGCAGATAAGAGTAGGCCTGTGTTGAAAAGATCGATTTTCTGATTCTAAATTGATTCTCATATTAATTCCTAAAAATCGATTCATATGTCTAAAGATCAATTTCCCTCATCTTTACATTATAACTTTTGGTATTTTTTTGTTTATGCCCAAAAAAGGAATGTTTTGTTGGACACGAGAATAACTACTGCCATGTTTTTGCCTTTAAATATGTTTAAAGGTGTGAAAACATTAAAGATTTCAGTTATAATTGCATCAATTGTCTATATTTCTTTGCTTTATATACAGGACTGTCTCAGAAAATAAGAATATTGTGATAAAGTTCTTTATTTTCTGTAATGCAATTAAAAAAAAACAAAAATGTCATACATTCTTTCATAACAAATCAACTAAAATATTGCAAGCCTTTTATTATTTTAATATTGCTGATCATGGCTTACAGTTTAAGATTCAGATTCCCAGAATATTCTAATTTTTTGAGATAGGATATTTGAGTTTTCTTAAGCTGTAAGCCATGATCAGCAATATTAAAATAATAAAAGGCTTGCAATATTTCAGTTGATTTGTAATGAATCCAGAATGTATGACATTTTTGTTTTTGTAATTGCATTACAGAAAATCACAATATTCTAATTTTCTGAGACAGTCCTGTACTGTCTTGGGGTTACATTTGCATAAATCGCTAAAAACCAAATTTTCAAAAATGAAAAACCGAAAAACAACGAAAATGGAAATAAATTTAAATGGAATGTGGGAAAAAATAAAACAGATTTCATACGTCTCTGTTTGCTGCCCTGGATCTGTTTGGTAATTCTGACCCACGATGTTTCTGAAAGCAGTTCTATCAGCATTCTGGGAGCTGATTGGTCCTTACAGCATCATTAGCTGCAATACTTGCTGTTTAATCTCAATATAATACTAGTATTAATATGTTGCAGAACTACACAGTCATATAATTCATGCAACAGATCAAAAACAGTTTTAGTAACACTAACCAATCGATTCTGAATCTTAAGAATCGGAATCGAATCGATTCTTGACATTTGAATTGATCCCCAGCCCTAGACAATAGAGGACAGATGTTTGTCCACAGTTCCTGGAGCCATCAGGATCTGACGGATCAACGCCGCTCTTCACTGATATTTGCGGTATGCAGAGCTTTCACACACACATTCACAGCCTGGCCAGGGCCGACCTTGTCACTCCAATCAACCTCAAGATGTTTTTATAAAAATGCTACTCGCACAATTATACTTTTCAGATTCTGCCATGCATTATCTATATCCATTTATTCCAACTGTACAATAATTAGTAGAAAACAATATAGTCTTCCTTCAAACCCATTATTCCTTCAGTTAAAACTGTTGAGATTTCTTGAATTATTGGACCACAGAATTCTGCAAATTACGTGGAAAGCTCATAAGAACATTTTGCCAATCAATATACAGAAAAAATGTGAAAAAGAGAAAATAAGGGAAAAGAGATCTTTAAAAAAAACTAAATTCAGGACAAAATTAATGGAACGTTGTGTTTCTGTAAAAGGTATCAGTTTATGGAACAATCTGGATACAGAAGCCAAATAATGCAAATCAAACATTACATTTAAAAGAATAATAAAAGCCAATTTGATGAAGAAATATCATGATAATTGTTATGTTAGGTGGGTTTTATTTTTTTCTCACTCTCTTTTTAGCACTATTGTCATATTTTTTTTCTTTGAATCAAAAAAAATACGACGATCTGTGTTTGACGACAGCTATTTTGTGTTATTTTATAACTTTGTTGTATTTTTGCTTTTATTTTTTTGTTCATTTGTTTTTTTTTGTTATTTTGTTTTTAAATGACATTGATTGGAAAGTATTTCTTTAATTGTGTAATTTGTATTTTTTTATTACATTCATTGAAATTTGATTTCTTAGGAAAAAGGGACAGATAAAATAAGCTTTCTCTTCCCTTTCATTCAAGGAAAGAGATTTTTTGTAATTATATTGAACTGTTTGGTTTTCTTTTAATGAATGAAATAAAGAAAAAAATGAAATGAAAATGAACTGCATCGCTGGAGTGAAGACTCGCGGACCTTTTTACTCCCCATGATGTTTTTTGACCTTAGATTGTACAAAGAACTTTCTTATTTATTAAAAAAGTTTAATTAATTTTAGTTTTTCTCCAGATTTTTGGAACTAGCAGTGAAAACTACAACCATCCAGTTATGATGTTCCTGGAAATAAAACCTCATTTGTCAGTATTACAGGCTTTTAAACTGACCCTTTGACTCACAACTACCGTAAAATAAATAAATACACAAATAAAAATGTTCAAGTGCATGAGATGAATGTAATAAACAAAATAGAATAGGATAGTTTTTGTCGACTAAACTTGTGACCCGTCGTAGTTTTTGGTTTATTTTTAACAATCTAACCTATAACATCATGATGTTTGATATAAATTGTCTTACGCTCATCAATATTGAACAACTAGTTTTAGTTGGGAGGAGGAATTCCTTTTTCCTCTAAAAAGGATCTTGTTAATTCAGAGTAAGTCTTGTTGGTTTACGTTTGAATTTGTTAACTGCTATTAACTTTATTTCACAATAGTTCCTCTGCTGCATTCTTCAGTTCGACACATTTGGTAAAAATGCATGTATTTTTATTGAAATAGTTTCTTGACTGCACTCATATAAAACACGTTATCGGCCACAGCAGATAACACAACACGTACAAGTGTTTCAGGAACATATTTCTCTCTATAAATAGAGGAGGTGGAAATGCTGGATCACGCTGCCGCACGTCTTCACCTTTGATGGCAGAACTTTAACCCGCACTTGTGCCCCGACAGTCGACTGTGTCCTCCTGAGTTCTGAGTTTTACAATGTCCGAATAGGACAACAAATTTGCAGTTTGCAAGGTGTGCAAGGGAGATAGTCCGAGGAGGAATGTTATAAAATAATTTCAACACAACGAAGCTGATAAGACATTTGAACGTTTCTCACACGGAAGATATTGAGTTTTCAAAGTCGGCTGCCGCTAAGGCAGAGAAAGAAAAGGAGCAACACTGCTAACTAGGCTGTAACAGAGACTTATAAACGACAGCAACAACAGCAAGTAAAATAAGGAACTACATCGTAAGGTAATTGATTCCTAAGCCTTGATCATCAGCCGCTTTCTGTTGTAGAAGGGATCGGGTTTAAAGGCGTCGTTAGCTGCTTGGATCCCGGTACGAGCAGCCGAGTCGTTAATATTTCACTAACGAATGTCCGCCGGAGTTTTACTAGACTATATACAGTCACATCCACAATCTTACCCGGGACGAAAGTCGTGTCAGTCGGCTTCACGAGTGACATTTGGAGCTCTAGTGTGAAGAGTTTTCTCACACGCGGCGGATGCTATCGCTAAAGCTTTAGCAAACCTTAATAATTCAAAATGAATGTTTTATTTTAAGATGTATTCCTTTTTCCTCAGGAAAACTAAGGTCTATAGTTAACGACTTGTATCAACTCTAAGAAAGTGAAAGATCTACTGTTGTCTGTGTTGGTGTACATGTTGTGTTGTACACATTTATTACTACAGGAAAGCTTAAGTTAATAAGCTACATGAGTCTGAATCATCTCTCTAGAGTGAAATATTGCACTTGGCCTCAGCCTGAAATAAGACAGACAATTCTCAATACTTTCTAATCTCCTAATTTTTATACCTAATAATACAATGTCAGTGTTGTGTACATGAGACAACACTATTGACGAATTTATGGATTTCACACTGTGATCGGTGATCGGCAACATCGGGATCGGCAGATACTGATTTTGGTGATCTGCCCTCAAAATCCTGATCGGTGCATTTCTTATTATGATGGGAAGCTTTGACAGTTTTCAGAGACAGGTGTTTGCAGGCTGTTTTTACTCCCAGTCGTGTCTCGGACCTGGTGATAATCAGATTCATTGATCTACCTGGGGACCTGGGGCCTCATTTATAAAGCTTGCTTGCGCACAAAACAAGGCTTGAAAGATGCGCAAGTCACCTTCCACGCAAAGGGTTGGGATTTAAAAAGAAAAAAACTAACCGAAAAATCTGCGTATCTCTACGGCAACCCTGACCCTCCCGTAGGAACATGCTTAAGATATGGGGAACTGGCGACGCAGGCGGTGAGGTGGTGAAATGAAGCCAGATTAATGTCATACTTTTAATAATGTCATCACATATCAGACTTATAATATACAGTAATGGCGCTGATCGTGTCCCTCTGTGTTTGAAGCACAGCGTCAGTCAGGACTCTGGTGCTGCTGCTGCAGCCGCAGTGCCAGGACACGCCGGGAACCTCCTTCACCCACCGCAACAAATGAGGGGCTCCGTAGAGCGTTTAGGGGCTCTACGGAGCCCCTAAAGGGACACAGATTTTTTTTATATATAAAATGAGTTTTACGCGCGCGTGAAACCTTTACGTGCGGGTGTAAGCCTAAATTATGGTTCCGCGTTAAAGTGACGCAGAGCCTACGCCGTAGGGTACGCGGCGACGCGCACCTACGCCGTAGGCTCTGCATTGGTGTAACGCGGAACCATAAATCAGGCTTGAGCAGCACTGAGGGAAGAGGGGAGGAGGGAGTGCGGGGCTGCCGGGCCGTTCTCGCATCCCCTTCGCACAGTGTCTTGATGATTTGCAATTACAGGCTGAGCCTACCGTTAGTTTTTAAACTGTAAAAAGTGGGGGGGACAAAAACATGATTTTGAAAAGACGGGGGGACATGTCCCCCCTGTTGCGCCGGGGAACTCACGGCTTTCCGCGCAGCAACGGCGTGCTGCCACTCACTCGCTTTATTTTATACTATTTATATACTTTTTCTACTTTTACTGTGACCACCAAATAATGTGGTTTTCGTGTCCTCCACATCATCCACAACATCTCCCCACTCAGTCTCCGTGAAATTTAGTGGCACGGTGGCTCGACACGTTCATTCATCCTGACGCACAAACAGGCTGCAGGAAGCCGCTGCGCATGCTCAGCAGGCTCATTTATATGCAAATACTACTTTGCATTGCCCATATATGGTAAAAAGTGTGCGTGTAGAGGGCGGGATATGAGGCGAATTCAGCTGCGCAACCTTCCAGCTGGACTGTGATTTATAACGCAAACATTGCGTGCAAGTGTGCGTGCACACGGTTTTATAAATCAGGATTTTTTTTTGCGCCCGCCATTTTCGGCTTTTGGCTTTACGTGCACTTTTAGTATGAATCCTGCGCATTCTTTTATAAATGAGGCCCCTGGCCCTTAAACCCAGAGGACACGCTGACTTTTCATCAGGGAAAACATCGCTTTCAACATTTCACATGACGACATTCCCTTTCTATTGATCTGAGTGCATGAGGGATGCTGGAACCCACTGAGCCGGATAACCCTGTGTGAGGACCTGGTACCGGTCCAGATAGTAAAGGAAGAAGAAAGAGGCGGCGGATATGTTTGGTTTTAACTAAAAGAAAAGGGAGAAAAATGTCACAAGTGTGGGAGCATTTCAAGCTGGACACCAAGGCGAACACTGTTGCATGTCTTCACTTCACTGTGTGGACCATCACCCGGGACAAGGTAAAATTAAGTTAATGTAGCGCTAATTAATGAGATTAACGTTATGGTACCTTGCTTACATAACGTTAGCCCTGTGGAGGGCTAGGTTTCTATTAATTATGACGACTGTCGATGCGTGGCTAACGCATTTAATCTGTAAAAACACAGAGCTGTAGAGTGATGAGGGCGAAAAATAAAAACGTAATAAAGTAACTAGGTAGTTGTCAATGTTAGCTCTGTAGTCATTGATGGATAAAACATCAAGTAGCGCTGGTGCCTAATGTGCTCCAATACAGCAGGGCTCAGAATTTTATTTTGAACACCGCCAAAACTCAAAATCTTATCAAGACTTTAACTTAAAACTTAACTAGAACTTAAAATTTGCTTGACACAAATGAAAGTTCAATTGAAACACGTGGGAGAAACACCTAACCTTTTAAGTGATGTGTGTTATCAAGTGTAATGGCATTTTTAGGTTAGAAATAAGAACATTTCTTGGTATGATCCTTAGTTTTTTGAGAGAAGGCAGGGAATTTGGTCAACTGAATCTACTGTATTATATAATTTAGTCCTTAGAACCTGCCGGTGTTCTGCTAATCCTTGCTACTGTACCTGCCGAGAAATGCTACTTTGTGGTTGTTAATATGGGATGTTGAGTATTTGATCCTTCAAAATAAACCACCCATGACATGAATTGTATTACACTTAGTGAACATTATACGATAAAGAGAAGGAAAAAAAAACAATTCTATGGCTTTATTCGATATTCATTCAGTCATTGGCCTTTATTTACCCAGGCAGGTCATTAATAACCAGTGTTGTCCCGATCGATCGGGCCCGATCAAGGCATTTTCAAAACATCGTATCGGCCAAGAAAGTATCGGGACATACATAGTTATTAATGTTTTTAATATATATTAAATCGTTTTATATCTTGTTGCATTAACGTCACTTCCGGTCGGCGGCCGGAAGTGACGAAGTAAGCAAAACTAACATGGTTTATATCTTTGAATTTTGACATTTTATATATGTTCATGTTGCATTAAGCTGCTGCTATTCATTTCATGCCATTCAGAATGTTGCACTATGGTTAAGCCAAAAAAGTATTTAAATTTTCTTGTGATTGTGAGTTTGACTGGATGTCATTCAACTACCTCTTTTGAAGTTAAATTTATTTATTTAGTTATTGCACTATTCTGCACTTTTTGTTTTCGTTTACAATTTCATGTTTTTACATTTTGTGGCACCAGTGCTGATAAGCTTTGTTGAAATATATGTCCATGTTGTTCTCCAATGGACAATAAAAGAAACTTGGGATAATTTAGTTTTAGTCCTCTTTTTTTTTTTATTCATTGCCAAAATGTATCTGATCGGGAAAAAGTATCAGAAATGTATCGGGAGCCACAAAAAGTGATCGGATCAGGAAAAATCGGGATCGGCAGATACTCAAACTCAAGTGATCGGGATCGGATCGGGAGCTAAAAAATCCTGATCGGGACAACCCTATTAATAACACATTCTTATTTACAATGATGGCCTGGCAAGCGACAAGGACCACTTGGGGGAAAAGGACGTGTAAAACAGTAGCTCTACAAAAGGTAGAAAACCATTAGGTAGCATTTTTTGGCAAAGCAGTAAAAATCAGCAGAACACCGGTGTTCTGCCACTCCTTGCTACCTGTCGAGAAATACTACTTTGTGGTTCTGCGCATGCGCACAGTGTATTTTCAAAGTTTGATTGGCACGTCCATGATTTCTTGCACGATGTAAAATTGATAACATGGGAGTATTTGATCCTTCAAAATACACTACCCATGACATGAATTGCATTACACTTTGTGAACATTATACGATAAAAAGAAGGGAAAAAAAACAATTCTATGGCTTTATTTAATATTCATTCAGTCATTGGCCTTTATTTACCCAGGCAGGTCATTAATAACACATTCTTATTTACAATGACGGCCTGGCAAGCGACAAGGAAGTGGGCTAGGGAGTAAAACACAGTAAAATAGTAGCTCTACAAAAGGTAGAAAACCATTAGGTGGCATTTTTTGTCAAAGCAGCAGAAACGGTCGGAGCAGCGGAGAGAACTTTCCCAACTTGGCCGCTCCAGCAGCAGCAGCAGCTGTGGAGTTGCACCAGGAAACGGGCCTACGCGGAACACACACATTTCCCGGCCGTTTCTGGCCCGCAGGGGCCGGGAACCGGCAGCAAAGCTCTCCGCGGGACACTAGCTCGACACTCCGCGGGCCTCGGCGCGGCCAAATGTCTCCACTTACCCGCAAAAGTGCGATTTTCCCGTGGAGAAGAGTAAATGTCGCTCTGTTTCCCTCAGCCTGCAGCAGGAGCTCTGGACGTCACGTGACAGGCTGTCAGGGCGGGGATTGGCTGGGTGTCAAGTGGGAGCTCGCAAAGGCTGCCGGGAAGTGTAGTTTTTAGGTGTGGAACTTTGCTGCGAGCCGTCTGTAGACTGTTGCACAAATATAAATGACAGGGATTTGAATTATTCCATACAGGAGCTTCTAAAAGATTTACTTTGTTGTTACAATTGTACGAAAGAGTATTAGGCATTAGGCCAGGCAGGAGAAAAATACAAATTAGATTTTAGAGGAGGAAGATTTTTTTTTTCATTATGCACTTCGAGAAAAAAGTCAAAATGTCGAGAAAAAAGTCGAAATGTCGAGAAAAAAGAACTGACAATTTCACACGTCAACTCATTTCTTCTCACGCTCCACTTTCCTTCCGTCTCGTGCATGTGCTACACCAGTTCAGTTACGCAAACGTCAAGCAATATCTATTTATTTGCAATTTTATTTATTTGCAATTTTATTCATATGCGATTTCAGAGCTTGTAAAGACAATTTCTGAACATATGACGACAGAAATTCAAATTTTTTTCCTCACAAATATTTACAATTTCAGACTATCAAGTTAGAATTTTAGTTTTCTAAGCAAGAAAATGGAAAAATGTGGAAGTCAAAATTTCTGAGTTCATAAATTTGTATTATATTTGTATTTATAGTCACAATTTCATTTTTATTGATAATCTCTGATGTCATGAACTCAGAAATGTTGACTTTTTAAATTCCTCCTTACCCTGCGTAATATCTACGGAAGAGTATTAGAGCCAGCCCAGGCAGGAGAAAAATAAAAATAATAATTTAGAGGAGGAAGTAGGGCTGTTCGATTAATCGATTTTAAATCGTAATCGCGATTATGTAATTAGAACGATGTTAAAACGTGAAAATCGTAAAATCGATTTTTTACTTTTTTTTTTTAACTTGTCTGCACACATATTAATGATTGATGGAAATACCTCTCAATACAAGCAAATGTAATGACTGACATTACACACTTCTACCTCCTTCATGGGTTGCATTATTATTTAGCATGCAAAGACCCAGTTTAGTTTAATTTGAAAATGTCTTGTTTTATTTAATTGGAAATATAACTTACTGTATGTTTGCAAGTGCTGATTTGCTGATTTTTTTTTTTCCAGAGATAAAACTTTATATTTTATTATATTTTTTAAAACTTTTTTTCAACTTATTTTACAGAGTTTTGCACTTTATTAATTCATTTTTGGTTTAATAATAGCAAAGTTTGCACTTAAAGCCCAATGGGGCAAATGTTCAATAAAAAAACAGCATATTTGAAATCATTTCTTTTCCTTTTGTCAATTCACAAAATAATCGTAATCGTAATCGAAAATCGGATTTTGAGAGAAAAAAATCGAGATTTTATTTTTGGGCAAAATCGAACAGCCCTAGGAGGAACATTTTTTTTTTCATTATGCACTTCGAGAAAAAAGTCGAAATGTTGAGAAAAAAGTCGAAATGTCGAGATTAATATTGAAGTACAATTTCGAGAAAAAAGTCGAAATGTCGAGAATAATGTTGAAGTACAATTTCGAGAAAAAAGTCGAAATGTTGAGAAAAAAGTAAAAATTTCGTGAATAAAGTTGAAATGTTGAGAAAAAAGGCGAAATTTCAACTTTATTCTTGAAATTGTATTTCAACATTAATCTCGACATTTCGACTTTTTTTCTGTACATTTCAACTTTTTTTTTTGAAGTTCACAATAAAAAAAATCTTCCCCTCTCAAATATTTTTTCTCCTGCATGGCCCTAATACTCTTCCATAGAATTGTACTTGTCCCAAGGCTATATTTAAATAGAGTAGTCAAAACAATTGCACACTATGAAAATTAAATTTAAAATGCCAAACAAAAACTCAATTCTTGTATAGTCTTTGAATTTAAACTATAACAGTAGAAATAACTTGCAAATCTCCTTGTTGTTGCATGATTTTGTTTATAGCGTGTCTCTCTAATAAACAGTAATGTGCTTGATTGTGATTTTTGAAAACCGCGCAAAGTTACACTAGTGATGGATAAGCCCTGAGTGCATGCATTGTGACGTAGAATTGTCAAATTGGTTTGATTCACTGCACGAATCGGCACAGATTACTTTAGTAATACTGTATTTGAGCCAGTCTTTGTACGTTTTGACCGTATGGAAACTTAATTCTTGCCATTGTAAGAATGAGATGTACCTGCTGTACTCTACTGCCCTTACTTTTTAACAACTTGTGCTTTTTATTATTTTACCTCTTTTCTCATCATTTTATTTCATTTTATTTGTTATTTACTGTTTAATTGTGTCTTGCCGCTTTTCATGTTGATGTAAAGCACTTTGAATTACCTTGTGTTGAATTGTGCTGTACAAATAAACTTGCCTTGTCTTCTTGATTGTGATGTTTCAGGAGACTGCAGTGTGACCCATGTGACCATGTAACACTCTGCTAATCCCAGTGCTCTGGTTCTGCTCTACTACTGTACAGACACAAGTAAAGAGTGCTGTATCCAACCTTACAGCCTTATCCAGGACTGCACTGCCCCTCACTGGCGACTGTCAGTTCTGCTTGGAAACGAGACCAAACCCTCCTCGTGTGACGATGAGAAATGACTCACCCCTCTACAATGTAAAGTTGTTACGTCTTTGTTAGAGTGAGAGCCTGTACAGGTGTGTGCGTCCACCTGCTGCCATTCTTCACATGTTTGGGTCCCAGCTTTGATTGTTTTTGCACATCAGTCAGAAATCCAGCCACCAGTTGTTGTTCCTTATGACCAGAGTTGGGTAGTAACGAGTTATATTTACTCCGTTACATTTACTTGAGTAAGTTTTGGGAAATGTTGTACTTTTAGGAGTAGTTTTGAATCACTATACTTTTTACTTTTACTTGAGTAGATTTGTGAAGAAGAAACTGTTACTCTTACTCCGCTACATTAGGCCACGTTGAGCTGTTACTTTTCTTTTATCCCTTTTATCCAAGTATGTGTCAATCTCATGACATCACTGAGTGATTCTTTGGGAAAAATGTTTGTTTTTGCATGTTTTTTCACATTTACACAGACTCAAACACACACAGAGTTTCTATGAGTTCATGGTTCTAGTTCTGCCTGCGGAGCCTGGTTAAAAATTTTGTGCTACTTGTGCATTTTTTTATTCTGTTATTATTTTATTTATTTTATTATTTATTAAAGTACTTGAATTTACTTTAAGATTAATTTAAGCTAATTTATTCATTTTAATTTATTTTATTATTTTATTGATTTAATTTGCTTGAAGATAATTATTTTGTACTTTTGTCTGTTTGAATGGTTGTGTTAAAAAAATAAACCAGACGTTACTCAACAGTTACTCAGTACTTGAGTAGTTTTTTCACCAAGTACGTTTTTACTTTTACTCAAGTAATTATTTGGATGACTACTTTTTACTTCTACTTGAGTCATATTATTCTGTAGTAACAGTACTTTTACTTGAGTAAAATTTTTGGCCACTCTACCCAGCTCTGCTTATGACTAAGCTCTGCCGAAAGCCAAAGCGAATGTTTTTACTTCTTTAGCTGCCCAGTGACCTATATGAATGTGACGGGGAGGATGGGATCCCTGCTGGAGGAGCATCATGTAATAGTGAGGATGGGATCCCTGCAGGTCTGAAATAAGAGAAACACAGGAAAACACACAACGGTCACACAAGCCTTTGGAATCTGCAAGAGAAAAAACAAACAAACAGAAACGAGAACACGCAGAGGCACAAGCAGCAACCATTCCAGGGGCCTCATTTATAAAAGAGTGTGTAGGATTCATACTAAAAGTGCACGTAAACCCAAAAGCCGAAAATGACGGGCGCAAAAAAAAATCTGGATTTATAAAACCGTGTGCACGCACACTTGCACGCAATGTTTGCTTTATAAATCACAGTCCAGCTGTAAGGTTGCGCAGGTGAATTCGCCTCATATCCCGACATTATTTGGTGGTCACAGTAAAAGTATAAATAGTATAAAATAAAACACCGTGAGTGCCACGGACAGATGGTGCAGAGAAAAAAAGAAGTGGTGTGATTTGAAGGTGGAGGCCAAGTGGTACGGAGCCCCTAAAGGGACAGGGATTTTTTTATATATATATAATGAGTTTTACGTGCGCACGTGAAACCTTTAAGGCTGATTTATGGTTCCGCGTTACACCAACGGAGAGCCTACGCCGTAGGTGCGCGTTGCTGCGTACCCTACGGCGTAGGCTCTGCGTCGTTTTAACGCGGAACCATAATTTAGGCTTATGCCCGCGCGTAAAGGTTTCACGCGCGCGTAAAACTCATTATATGTATAAAAAAAATCTGAGTCCCTTTAGGGGCTCCGTAGAGTGGCCCGGCACTCATTTGTTCTGTCCTGTCCTCAGTCACTCTCCAGTTGGAAGCGGTGGGTGAAGAGGAGGTTCACGACACTGACGCTGTGCTTCAAACACAGAGATACGTAGAGATACACACATTTTTCGGTTAGTTTTTTCTTTTTAAATCCCAACCTTTGCGTAGAAGGTGGCTTACGCATCTTTCAAGCCCTGTTTTGTGCGCAAGCAAGCTTTATAAATGAGGCCCCTGGTCTCTAAAACTGAATCAGGATTAGGCCACTGCGATTATCTGTCCCTCAAAACTGTGGGGTGAGCATTTACAGTAGGTGAGTGAGCAGGTGTGTATGTCTGTGTAACTGTGTGTGTGGAAAAAGTGAAAACAAGCTTTTACCTGAACTGCAACTACAGTGGAGGAGGGAGGGCACAACCACGCCTCCTGAGAGACCAGAAGTCGACAAGGAAGAAACCCGAACCCAGGCCACCAGCCGCACAACGGAGGACCAGAAGAGGGCAAGAAAAAAAACCCCGCCAGCAAACTTTGCCATCAAACATGAAGAAGTTCTTCTGCTGTCAGAAGAGGACGATAGAAATGTCCTGCTGTCAAGCTTTCTCATGATGTGATGTTATAGAGCAGTTCACCCAAACCTCTGTTCACATCCCATAATGTAGGTTAAAAGGTGGAAAAGAGGAAACTAATTCAGCCTGGAAATGCGGAAAAAAGACCTGCTAGTCCTCGTTTCATCTCAGCAAGTCGTGGTTTCATCTCTGCTAGTCCTCATTAAATTGTTTTAAATATGTTAGTCCTTGTTTCATATCTGCTTGTCCTTATTTCATCATTTCATCCTAGTTAGTCCTCGTTTCATCTCTTCGTTCTTATTTCATCTCCATTAGTCCTCATCTTATCTATCTTTGTCACACTCTGCTCTGGTCTCTCATGGTGCACAGAGAGAGTTCAATCACTTCCTGTCACACCTCCACATCTGCTTCAGTGCTCATCAGCCAGTATTTAAGCTGCTCTGAGGCCTCACTCAGGGCCAGATTGACTTTGGAGCATGCTTTATTTCCCAGCACTCAGTATCAGATTGATTTGATTTGATTTGAAGATTTTATTTCGAACATGCATGTTAAAAAAAAGAGTACAAAAAGTAAAAAAACAGAATACAAATATATATATATATATATATATATATATATATATATATATATATATATATATATATATATATATATATATATATATATATATATATATATATATATATATATATACTATATTTATATATACATATAATTGAGTATTATATCACTGTATAGAACAGTTATCAAAGTAGAGATGTGTGTTTTATAAGTAAGTAGTTCATGCGTGTCATAGGTATATAAGTATATATATGTATATATATATATATATATGTATATATATATATATATATATATATATATATATATATATATATATATATATATATATATATACATATATATATATATATATATATGTACATATATATATATATATATGTATATATATATATATATATGTACAGCACTTGGGCAAAACACACATCTCTACTTTGATAACTGTTCTATACAGTGATATAATACTCAATTATATGTATAAATAAATATAGTCAAAAACAAAACAAATCAAAGCAAGCAAAACAAAACAAAACAAATGCCCAGCATTTAGTTGTGCTACTATGTATGTATGTACTAATAGAAGTAATTATAATGCATAGTATTACATTATCATTACTTTACCATAATACTACAATAGACAGCAATGGTATAAAAATATACTTGAATAACTATATAAGAGTAGATATGCTATATATACACTGGTTTATATATTTACCTCCAATTATATAAAAATTACTATAAATCCATATATCGACATATCTACATATAACTATAAATCAGTATATATATTAGAGATATAGATACACAAATACTGTACGTATAATCCAACTCAATATATCCATATACATACAGTACCTACATATAACATATCTATATCCATAATATACGTCTATATATCTACATATATTATTAAATGTACATATCTATATGTCTATTCGCATCTGTATTTTGAATAGAATGTAGATTGTAGAATGTAAATGGTGATGTTTTGACTCTGTTTTAGCTCCATGTTCAGGCTGTTCCACAATTTCACTCCATAGGTGACGTATTGGTTTCGACCCCAGATTGCCCCTGATGATGTCTTCTTGTCTCTGCCCCAACCCTCATCCACAACATCCACTGATCCTGCTTTTGCCTCGATCACCTCCAGCTAGCCCCTGCACAGAGTTGTCGCCATCATCAAACGCCCACAATGATAGTGTTCCTGTTCCAGAGCCCTCACTAGCCTGCCAGTCAGCACTGTTTCCTGTTGATTCCTGTATTCCTCCAAGGACTGTTACCTGCTTCCGGCTGAAGAACCTTCCTGTTGAAAATTTGGTCAAATACATTTCTAATTACTACCGGATCTTGTGTGTACTTAGTGTACTTTGGTCCTAAAATCCAACACTGACTGTGATTGCCATAAGGGGGGGTGGCCCCGTCTGCTCTCAGACCTGTCCCTTCCACTGGTTTGCAACGTGGCGCCCCATCGTACAAAGACAACGAGCCCCCAAAAGCACCCTCAGGAACCTATGGATGACGTCAGTCCAATTCTCGTCCCAGTTGTGTTTAAAGTCTTAGACATACGGGAGCAGGACTGAAGCCAAAGCGGCCCCCTGTGGGCCCCCTGTGGGCCCCCTGTGGGCCCCCTGTGGGCCCCCGCGCTGCACTCCAGCCACCCAGAAACTATTCTTCAGCCTGACAAGCTGCAGTCTTGCTGTTAAGTAGCTCAAAGTGAAGTAGGCACTTCCCTGCAAACCCCACCCCACTCCCCACTCACTCTCACACTCTCTCTGTCTCTCTCACTCACTCACTCACTCACTCACTCACTCACTCACTCACTCACTCACTCACTCACTCACTCACTCACTCACTCACTCACTCACTCACATGCACACACATTTATGTGTGGAGGGGTGGATGGAACTAATTGTCTGCAAAAAAGACGAATGACCATATAGGAAGTAAGCACATCCAGGAAGGAGGGCCAGGTCCCGTGCTGCACATATGGCGCTTTTCCACTAGAACCTACTCGGCTCAGCTCCACTTGGTTTGGTTCTTTCCCACTAGGGTCTAATGTGCCTAGTAGATACTTTTCTACTCTGCCGAGGTTCTAAGCAGCTGAGTCGGCTGTATCTGACGTCATCACACTACAGGCCACCGATTGGTCGGGGGGTTGGAGTCAAACGTCTGAGTCAGGAGGCGGAAATCAGCGAAAGAGCGACTCGCGGCTTGTTGTTAATTTTATTCAACAGGCAATGGCAGCAAAAGTCTGTTTGATGATCCAACTCTGAGGTGCAGATGTTCATAAACCTGGTGGCTGAGGAGAGAATTAAAAAGGGATCTAGACGGGCGATAAGGAACGACCAGATCCACCAGGAGCTCTGTCACTTCATAGCTGATCACGGCTCCCAATGGACTTTTCAGCAGCCGAGACAAACTAAAAAAAAATTCAAAAGCTTCGCCGCATGAAGCTTCTCTCACTCTCATTTTTTAACTTGATATCGAACACAAGTCACAGACCCAGCAGCACATTTATCATCTCCTCCAGGTTCTACATCTTTAGTGTTGTTGTCTTCTTCGTTTAGATCACACAATGAAATACATCACAGCAGCTTCGCTCCAACCTCCTACTTCTGCTGAATTGTTATGGAAAAGAAACAAGGTCGAGACGAGCTGAGATGAGTAGAGCCGAGTAGGTTAGTGGAAAAGCGCATAGAGCTCCACATCCTGCACTCCTATGTACCTGAAGGTGCTCCCACTCCTGATCACACGGGTCCACATCAATTTTATTGGATAATCAGTTCATTACAACCCCTGACTCATAGAATTCAAGTAGCACACATTCAAATATACATTTAAAAAAATGTAGACATATCAAAACAAACATCTAACATCCACAGAGTATTTACCTTCCGCACTACCAGATTGCCTTTTCCAAGAGGATACAACCTCATGCAGTGTTTGAAAAATATCTTTGTCATCAATAATTATTCTACAGTAGCTTTTTTTAAATTTAATTTTCCTTAGTTCTGAAATCCCCTGCTTTTGTAGTTGCTGTTCTCTGCTTGTGGAGGGCACCATGAGAATAAAATGTATTTTCTAATGGAAAAGTCCTTAAAAAAAGGAAAATTCCCAGAGAATTCCCAAAGTAATGCGAATCCAGATCATAATGATCTAAACAGCAATTCATTTAAGACATTTTAATAGCTGAACATCAATATCATCAAAAGAAACAATCAGGAAACAATCACAATAATATGTAAGATTTGACAAATTTAACAGAAAAGCAGCAGGATTTGCTGTACATGTTGATACCAGTCTCTTCACAAGATCTCATTCATGGGACCACACTGAACTCTGATTTGCTTCAGGACCTGTAAGATGCACATTTGTTTCACGTACATATAAATAAATACAAAAGTAGATTAAAACTCAATCACTAAGACAAAAGCATGGAGATTGTTTAAGCAGGTGAAAGTCCAACTTACCACTGAAATCATATTTCTTTTGTACTTTAAATTCTTGATAGCAGATGTCCTACAATCAAGATTTTCCTGCAAGCAAAAAAAGAACATGGTTATTTTATATTTTTGTATAAACATATACAAAATGCAGGCTTCCATAACAGAGAGCACTGGGGTATGAATCTACAGCAGTACCAAAATTGTATTTTTTTTTTTCCGGCCAGTGTGGTCCCGGGTAGGAGCTAAGAGCAAAGAGGAACGCTGAGCCCGGGTCTTCTCCAGCGTGTCTGTCAGGGCCTGCAGCTTCTTCTTCAGCACTGTGTTCCTCAGCTCTGCCTCATTTTGCATGCTCTGAATCTTCTGAGGGAATGAATTGAACAGTTCGTCCCTCTCTAGCTGAAGCTGTGTGAAATGTGCAGGTACATACATGAAACAAATAAAACGTTAGTTTCTCATCACACCTGCTTGCATTTGAACTCTGAAATTGAACTTTGAAAACCAAATCAGTATTTTCAACTTTTACCTTGCTGAATTTCTGTTCCATGAGTTCATTTTCCAATTTCCGGTCTTCAAGGTCTTTTTTGTGGCTCAGAATGGAGTCCTGTGAAAAACAAACAAATTACAAATGATGCGTGTCTTATGCATAGTATGATTTAAAGCAGGGTTCGGCAACCCAAAATGTTGAAAGAGCCATATTGGACCAAAAACACAAAAAACAAAAATATGTCTGGAGCTGCAAAAAATGAAAAGTTAGAATGAAGGCGAAAGGCGAAATGTCGAGAAAAAAGTCGAAATGTCGAGAAAAAAGTCAAAATTTCGAGAAAGAAATGTTGAAATGTCGAGATTAGTGTTGAAGTACAATCTCGAGAAAAAAGTTGAAATGTTGAGAAAAAAAGTCGAAATGTCGAGAAAAAAGTCAAAATTTCGAGAAAAAAATGTTGAAATGTCGAGATTAATGTTGAAGTACAATTCTGACAAAAAAGTCGATATGTCGAGAAAAAAGTCAAAATGTCGAGATTAAAGGGGAAAGGAAAAAGGAAGAAAAAAAGAGAAAAAAAAAGAAAAAAAGGAAAAAAAAAGGTCAAACATTTTTGAAAAACCTCCAGGAGCCACTAGGGCGGCGCTAAAGAGCCGCATGCGGCTCTAGAGCCGCGGGTTGCCGACCCCTGATTTAAAGTTTCTGCTACAAACCATTCAACACACTCTTAGCCACAACTAAAGGTGTTCAGGTAGCAATAGAAAACTCAAAAGATATTTTTTTTAAATCAACATAACCTTTTTGTTTGGGGAGAATTCTGTTCTCTTCACAACATCTTCCATGGCTTTGGTGACAGGCTCAGCAGAAACTGTATCTTGCAAAACAGAAGGCATGTCCCCGTCCTCAAACATTTCTTCCTTAAAGGGGACCTATTATGAAAAACAAGTTTTATTAGTACCGTAATACATTTTTCTTCTGTGGTTTCAGATCTTCCAAGCACCTGAAGCTGTTCAACGACACCTTCAGAAGACGCACGGTCCTTCCTTGAGCCAGCAATAGTGCATAAATGTTATTTGTATATTTTAACAATAAAGTTGCCATTTGTGAAAATTCAGTGTTGTGATTTCTTTACAGTTTAACATGATTCATTTGTCTTGTAACATAAGAAGTGAAATGATGAGGAATTGGAGTAAATAACTGTGGTCTACCTGTTTAGAATTACATTAAATCTTCCTGTGTGAAGACAAGGTGACTAAAGGCTGATTTATGGTTCCGCGTTACACCAACGCAGAGCCTACGGCATAGGGTACGTGTCGATTTAACGCAGAACCGTGGACACGCTTTGCAAAGCAGCCGCTGCTCTTCTGGCCAGAGCAACGCTTTGTCTCCTCCCCTGCTACACGTCATTCAAGCAGCCAATCAGCGCAGAGCCTCATTATCATAGCCCCCCCTCACCTCAGAATGAAGCACAGAAAAAGGCTTTAGAAGCGGGAAAACTAGAGACATGGCCCACAGACTGAATTTCTGATTTATGTAGAAAAAACAAGCTTTAGATTGTTTTTAAGACATTCAAGGCCTGTTTAAAATATACATTAAATGCCATAATATGTCCCCTTTAAAAGATGCTGTTACAACCAAAAACGTAATAACGGCCAATAACGTAATAGCTGCCAATAATGTAATAATTTTGGCCATTTCAAATGTAATGAAGCCAATAGTGTAATAATGTGCCAATAATGTAATAAAACCTTTGAGTCAATAACGTAATAACTTTTTGCATTATCAGCACCAGTTATTACATTTTGAAAGGTTTTTTTTAATACCAGGCCAATAACGTAATAACCAGCCAATAATGTAATTCCTTACTACATTATCGGCAAAAAGTTATTACGTTATTGGCTCAAAAGTTTGATTACATTATTGGCACATTATTACACTATTGGCTTTATTACATTTGAAATGGCCAAAATTATTACGTTATTGGCAGTTATTACGTTATTGGCCGTTATTACGTTTTTGGTTGTAACAGATGCAAATAAACATGCTATGTGAGAAAAAAACCTATATGGATGAAAGCTGAATTCAACTGCATAAAACTGTGAACAAATGAGATATTAATCAAATGATATAATCAATTTAATCAGGAACAATCTTTTGGAGAGGCTGGTCTTTATTAACTTCAGGAGTCCCCTTGTGTGAGAGGTAGCAGTCTGTAGTGTGCTTATTTGTAGTACACACTCCCTTCCAACCAACTCAACCTCCATCTGGGAACTCAAACATCGAGACAGAAACTTCAGCTAAAGGGCTCCAAGTGTTATGTTGCTCAGACACCCAATGTCAGTTTGGAGTACCCAGCCTTTTGGAGTCTCTGAATATGGGGCTGTAAGCAGTACTGGAGTTGAAGGGGGATGAGGGGGGGTGGCATCCCCCCCTGAAATAAAAATGGTCCAAATCATCCCCCCTGTAAAACTTCCATCCCCCCTTTCCATCCCTTATGTCATTTCATTAATGAATGTGGTTTTACTGCTATTTCAACATTTAGAGTCATCACCAGAAAAATAACACCAGAAAAATAACTTATTTGACAATTTTTACCCGTTTCAAGTACATTTTCACTTATATAAATAAGTAGAAACATCTGCCAGTGGGACAAGATTTATCTTCTCATTACAAGCAAAAAAATATTTTTCCACTGGCAGATTTTTCTACTTATTTCAAGTGAAAATCTACTTGAAACAGGTGAAAATTGTTGTTTTTTCCAGTGATGAGTCTTGTTTTAAGTGTAATGAGTTTTGTTTTTTTTTACTAAAAATGAAACATTTTAACTAGAAATAAGACAAATATTCTTGTTAAGATTTTGAGTTTTTGCAGTGATCCATTTTACTTATCCTGTGAAGGACAGAGGCATATTGATAAGTTCAGAAAACTGTTTTTATTGTTGTGTTTTGATGTATTTGATGTAAGCCCAGTGGATATTTAAAGCTTACAGAAGGCTGCATTTAACTGCTGCTATGTCATTCCTGCAGTATTTCTGAAGGTGTTTTGGTCAGTGCTATTATTTGTAATATATTATATTATTTGTAATCAGCACAAATTATCTGTCCCCATATAATAAAATCCACCATCCCCCCTGATTTTGTTTTACAACTCGAGTACTGGCTGTAAGGTGTACAAACTGGAGACCAGTTTTTTCACTGAGCCACTTTAAAGCTCATGTGGGCTATGACAGTAAAACCTGCAGGGGTCTGACTAGGAGGAACAGACTGTCACATTTAAACTCAATGACCGGTCTGTATTTGGACCTTAGCAAACACCACATTTGACCATAGAGGTGTTAACAACTGCACTCACTGCCTAGGCACCTTAATACAACAGTGAAGTTACCTGTCATTGGATCTTCATCCATCTCTAGAAAGGTTTAGTAAATAAGCATAAGAGCTAAGCTCTCAACGTATAACTACAAACAGAAGAGCTGGATCAGGTGATGGGAGAAGCTGGGAGACAGGTATGGTGTGCAGATGTGCACACCATGTAGATTTATTTTCAATAACCATCTCCATTAACTGTCTTTCAGCATTCAGCTGCAGGGGGCAGCCGGGGACAGTAGACCTCAATCATGAAATGTGAGTCAAAACAATTTGTGCATAAACTGTTAAGAGTGGAATTTAAGTGTTTTGTCATAAAATGAGAGATTTGAGCCTCTAATCACAATGCCTTCTAGGTCAATTGTACAGTATACATCTCACTGGAAGGAGGCTGTAAGGACTCACTGGAGCATTATATCTCTTGGAAAAAAAAACTGGAGAAGGTGACGATGCAGAGGGAGATTCAAGGATCTCTGCACAAACCATTGCCCCCATAACTTTCATTTAAAACAATGAAATTGAGTCAGGTCCATTAATTACTGACTTTTTTAAAAGCTTAACAAAAATAAGATACTGGCCTGAACAATGACTCTAAACGGAGTTTGTTGCTGAATGGGTTTGCACATATACCTCAAATTGAAGAAATCTCCATGGTGGCAATGTATACTTGTTCCTATTTTCCCAAGTGCAACGGTGTTCTTCTTTAAAGGTGAGGATGCGACCGGCCTCTAGGGACACTTTCTCCAGTCTCACATATTTCCCGAATTGCTCCAGATCATGTTGCAGCACTTTCATCTTTTCCTCATATTTGGCTACAACTTCTATTCAAATAGTGACAAAAATATGCCTCTTGGTTAATTTATTTACGATATAAAACATTCAGTTTTAAATTGAAGTGTAAATTGATTATTTACCTGTTAGTAGTCTCTCCGCGGTGTTCTTTGCATTTGATGTTTCTTCAACACTTTTCTGTGAAAAGAAACAACCAGTCTCCAAAATTGTCACACACTGATGAATAGTCAGTAGCCACTCCTCCTGTTACAGTGGGTATCTTTTTTGTGTTATTTTCTCTAAGGTAGTGGTTGATGGTGTTTAAAATCTATATCTTGGTGGGTTTCATCACTAACGAGACCTGCATTTGGAGGCTCAAAGGGGAAAAACAAGACTTTTAACTGAAAGATTTAGAATATCATGAGGTGAAAAAAAGACTACATTAATGCTTCAGCCCATGAGTTCTCATCATGTTGCTTCATAAATTCATCATAAATATGTATTCATTACCATGGATGATAATACAAAAAAGCAAACAAAGCCACAGAAACTAACTGTGATAAACTGTTGTGTTGATGACTATTTAGGCCAAAGATGTTGCGAAGACATTTTCTACCAGGCATCAGTAATACTGCACTTACAGGCACTTAACCATCTATATTATGATTTGACATGGGAGGATTTAGTCTGTGAACCATGGTCCAAAGTCGTTATAAGTGTATGGTCCATAAATCAGACCTAGAGCGTTAAAAACTGAGGTTTGTTGTCTTGCTATGTGGTTAACACCACACCACAGTCTGACTTACTATGAGGAGTAAAGCACAAACAAATTCATGAACATGAACAAATTCAGAAGATTGTTGGAGGAGCAATATGCATGATGAAACAATAAGAACTCCAAAAATAAGAAACATTTTGTAGAATTGGGTCATCAGAACCTTTAACGGTAAAATGTCCTCCAGAAGCATCATAAGACATAGAGGAGGAATTGCTGTCAGTGATTGTGCCTATTATTGTTGGGCTATTATTTTACAACCAATATACATAAAATATTTTGTAAAAACGTATTTACTAACACCTGTCAGCAAGTTAACCACATGATAGAAAGCACATTTCTACAACATGTTTTACATAACCAGTGTGATGAGTTATCCTGGGTCCGTGTACTTCGCGGCCGTCCGTTTTTTGTTTTGAAATGAGAAAATAAAAATAGATGTAACGTTCTCACTCGGGTGTAGATGACCCAAAGCTAAACGTTCAGCTAAACCTTTGTCCAGTTTCAATAAAAAATGATGACAGAGGCGTGGAGTGGCGTTTCATCAAGTATATTGAAGACTGAACATGTAAATAAGTGATAAAAACTGCAACAGAAACATACAGAATCAAATTAGAAGATGGACCAATGCTAATGGCTAGCTAACAGATCGTTTTTATGCTAATAAAGTTCAAACAATCAAAACAATACAAAAAATAATTATCTAATATATCAAACTTAACTTACAGCATTGCTTGTACACAACTGAAATGGTGAGAAGAAGATGGAGCAGGAAAATAACGGCTGGTCTGACCGGAACCAAACCGGAAGTAACATCGCGAAACCGGAAGTAACATCGCTGTTCTTAAATCGTCTCAAAACAACTAAATATTTAATTATACTGTACATACTTTGTTTTCTTAACTAATTATTTGCCCGTTTACCATATATATATATATATACAAAATGTCATTTAACATATTCAAATAATTGAAAAGTTAATATAATACAAGAACACCTAGGGCAACACAATTACAGGGCAACACACTCCCCGCCTGACCTGTTATGGTCACTCAGGATTACAGGTAAGCAATAGCAAAGACTCTTCAACAGTCCTTAGGCAGAAGTAGAGTGAGTTCTGCAATTGGTTTCAGAAAAGTTTTCACATTGCCTTGGTCTGTTGTCTTCAGCTCAACTTTTCTGACATATCCATCTTTTCCAGGGAAGGTAGGTATTTATGTTTCGGTGTTTTGGTTTACCAGAGCCTGCACCTGTCTCCATTGTTTCATGTATAGGTCCTTTTCTGTAAAGTCCCCAGGAGGAGGAGGGACCCCTGACCTGACTCCGGTGATGATGTCGTCCTCCTCCACATCCAAATCATCAGGAAGTGCAGATTCTGCAACTTTTGACTTCTTTTTCTTTCGGGGTTTTTTCACCACTTCTTCTCCATCGGTGGTCTGATCTCCTGTACGACCATTTAACAAGTTGACTTGGTCATCCTCCAGATCAATGGTGGCAGCTTTCTTCTTCTTCTTTTTTCTCTGTGGTGCTGCGTCCATCGTGCTGTCGAGGGTCAGGTTTTCTCCGATCTCGGAGGCCCTCCGGCTGCTGATGCCACCCATCTCCACTGAAGGGACAGGTTTGTTGTCATGCTTGGTGCCTTGTCTTGTTTCTTTAATGCGCACGAAGCTTGGGCAGGGTTTGAACATAGAAGGCCGGCCACTGTCAAGCACATGAGTCTTGTATGTATTGACTGTTGGTCTGTGTACACTCCCCAGACAGACCTCTCCAATGACTACCCACCCTAAGTCCAGACGTTGGGCGAAGGGAGAGTTGTGTGGGCCGTTCACTTGCTGCCTGACCTTGTGAGCCCGTAGAACGTCTCTGCCAAGCAAAATTAGTATCTCTGCTTTAGGGTCCAGCTCTGGGATTTGTTGAGCGATGTGACGGAGGTGAGGCAGGTGTTTAACTGCGCTTGGGGTAGGTATCTCACTCCGGTTGTTTGGGATGTCAGGACACTCGGTGAGTGGTGGGAGAGAGATGTGGATCTTTCCATCCAATGACTCCATCTGAAGTCCCTCTGCTTTCTTTCCAGATGTTTCAATGATGCCAGAGCATGTTCTGAGACGGTAAGGGAAGATTTCACTCTCCATGCCAAAATGTTCAAAGAGCTCTGGTCGAGCTAAAGAGCGGTTGCTCTGGTCATCCATTATTACGTAGGCCTTTATAGCCATGTCCTTTGACCCTTTGGGGTAGATCCTTGCGAGGCAAATTTTTGAGCAGGAGCGACTCCACTGACCTGGACCACATATTTCTGTGCAGCTTGTGTTGACCTCTGTGTGACTGAAGTCCGCCTCGTCCACTTCAGTCTTTTTAGGACGTACTTCTTCCTCCCCGCCGTTCTCTTGTGATGCTGGAGGAGCCATTCCGGTTGACTGAGGTGATGGGCCGGGATGCATGGCCGCATCGTGTCTGGTGCTGTCACACTCGGAGCATCTTACCTCGCTCTTGCAGTCTTTGGCAAGATGAGAAGTTGCAGAGCAGCATTTGAAACATATTCCATTCTCCATGAGAAAGGCCTTTCGGTCGTCGAGTGACTTGTTCCTGAAGGTTTTACACTTTTTGAGAGGGTGAGGTCTATTGCCGTGCAGCGGGCAGTTCTTACTTGGGTCAAGTTGAGTGGTGGAGAAATCGGTCTTGTTCACGTAGATGGCTTTATTGGTGTACTTCCCATCATATTTCTCTTGTCTTGTCTGGATTGTGGAGCAGCTTTGGTACATGAAGCTCGGGTCATTTCGCTTTTTGGCTTCGCGACTCACAAAGTCACAGAAATAGTGAAATGGAGGAAAGCAGCCGCTGTTTTGTTCTTTGAACCGCGTTCCAGATGTCAACCACTTCTCCTGCAGCTGATATGGGAGCTTCTCCACAATTGGTCCGATCCCACGGGAAGTGTCCAGATATGCAAGGCCTGTGAGGTACCCATCCTCCTTGGCACCTTGGATCTCCTGTAGCAGGTCCCCAAGCTGGCGTAGCTTCAAGAAGTCTTTGACTGAAAACCTGGGAAAGTCCTCTAGCCTCTGAAAAAGGGACTTCTCCAGGATTTCAGGGGCAGCATAGCACTCACAGAGTCTCTCCCATGCTTTCATTAAAGCAAGACTGGGATTGTTAACGTGTACAGACCTGATGCGTGTCACGTGTTCTCTGGATTCCTTCCCAAGCCATCTGGTCATAAGATCCAACTCTTGGATTGCTGTCAGGCTAGCTTCTCTGGTTGCACTGATGAAGGACGAGTACCAAGCGCGATAATTTTCCGGTTTATCATCAAACTGGTACAGACCTGAGCTGACTAAGTCTCGTCGTGCCAGATACTGTGCCAATGACTCTATTGGATTTGGTATGCTAGCTGGCTGGATGTATGGGGAGAAATGTACAGGCGTATTTGTATATACGTTAGGTGTTATAGCTTCCGGCTTAATCTGGGCGTTGCTAGAATCAGGTACATTGGGTTGAGGTAACGATGTCCTTATCTGGTTACTAGGTGCAGGTGGGTTTGCTCGAGGTGAGTACATGTTATCATCTTTCTTCTGGCTAGATTGAGACTGATGTGAGATGTCTCCCAAAAGTAGGTTTAGTCCTGATCTCGCTGTTACATAGCTGTGGAGTGGTTTGACGTCAGGTGAGTGATCGACGGGCTGTGGCGATGATTGTTGTGAGGGACAGAGACTCTTTATCTCGATCTGATCCTGCACATAACCATGTGTTCGCTCCGTTTTGGCCCTTTCTGATTCTGCTCGTTCTGATTTATTTTCCACAACCTCAGATATCACAGTACTCTGTGCCATTTCCATTATTTGTGCTTCTACAGTAGCTGCTTCTGCTTCCTTTTGCAGTGATAACACTTCCAATTGTGTTTCTAGTCTGGTTGTTTCCACCTTTATTTCTGCCTCTCTGACAGCCTTTTCCATTTTTAATTTAGCCTCCTGGGCGGCGTATGAGGCTCTCACCTTGGCAGCCTCTGCTTTGGCCCGAGCCCGGGCGACACTCCCAGATGAGGTTGACGTGTTGCTCATCGTCATGGAACTCCTGCTTCTATGCGATGACATCTTGCCAAGTCAGAGTGAAAGTTTGCTTTTTTACTGTAACGTTCTCACTCGGGTGTAGATGACCCAAAGCTAAACGTTCAGCTAAACCTTTGTCCAGTTTCAATAAAAAATGATGACAGAGGCGTGGAGTGGCGTTTCATCAAGTATATTGAAGACTGAACATGTAAATAAGTGATAAAAACTGCAACAGAAACATACAGAATCAAATTAGAAGATGGACCAATGCTAATGGCTAGCTAACAGATCGTTTTTATGCTAATAAAGTTCAAACAATCAAAACAATACAAAAAATAATTATCTAATATATCAAACTTAACTTACAGCATTGCTTGTACACAACTGAAATGGTGAGAAGAAGATGGAGCAGGAAAATAACGGCTGGTCTGACCGGAACCAAACCGGAAGTAACATCGCGAAACCGGAAGTAACATCGCTGTTCTTAAATCGTCTCAAAACAACTAAATATTTAATTATACTGTACATACTTTGTTTTCTTAACTAATTATTTGCCCGTTTACCATATATATATATATATACAAAATGTCATTTAACATATTCAAATAATTGAAAAGTTAATATAATACAAGAACACCTAGGGCAACACAATTACAGGGCAACACAATAGAGATACAATCCAAAATAATCTGTTTCCCATCTTTTGTTTTGATAATAAAAAGCGGAAAACGGATCGTTATCTATTATCCGTTATCCGTTATCCGATATCCGATTTCATTGATGTGCTTGAAAATCGAAATTGGGAAATTGGCAGTATGTTAGAGTTCAGTACATGTTATTGATTGGACGCTGCAGCTGAACGGACTGTCACAACATCATTGCAGTTTCATGACGGAGTGAAGACAGATTACAGATTAAACTCATGTTTCACTCCCAGGTTTCATATTTGATTTATTTTCTGTTTCAACATTAAAAAAATCTAAAACTGTTAATTTTCAATCTGATTCTTTATTCTTTATTCTTTATTCGGATCCCCATTAGCTTCCACTGTCGTGGTTGCTAATCTTCCTGGGGTCCACATAAAACATCACATAAACATACAATACAACATACAAAATAAACTGACACTTGTCAGTCTAAATCTAAGTACATTAAAAATGGCAATAATATAAAAATAGAGATATAAAAATAGAAAAACATTTGTCAAGCATCATGTACAAAAACATTGATTATTCTAACTGTGTGGTCTCACTCATAAATTTTTGTTTAATAGATCTTTTGAATAAATATTTGCTTTTGATACTTTTCATATTTGCAGGTAATGTGTTCCATTGTTGGGTGGCTAAATAACAGATCTTTTAAGTATATCAGAAGTTGGTTTTGGAAGTGTCAAATAACCTAAGCTTACCTGTCTAGTATTATGATTATGCTTTAGACCAGCATTTAGTAACTGATCTTCTGATCAACAAAAGAACCAGAAACAACCTTCTTCATTTATTACTGCGCATGTGCAATCCCCCCATTTGTCCAATTCTTGTTTTCTCTATAGGAAATAGAGAAAAGAGTTTTCCACTCGCTGTTTTAATTCCCAATTTCGATTTTCAAACACATCAATGAAATCGGATAACCATCCGTTTTCCGTTTTTTATTATCAAAACAAAAGATGGGGAACGGATTATTTTGGATTATTTCTCTATTTTTATTTTGTCATTTCAAAACAAAAAACGGATGGCCGCGAAGTACACGGACCATCCTGGCATCTATTTAACCCGTTGCCTCAATGTCGGGTTAACCCGACATTGAGGAACTTCTTAAGTGCACGGGGTTACCATGTACATTGTAAAAATGTACATTGAAATCCATTTGCTTTTGAAAGTCTCACAAAGAGGCACGGACCATACATCTGTTTGTAATATTTTTGAATGAAGAACAAGGGAGTGTACTACAAACCACTTCCAGTTCCCGGACAAGTTCATCACTGTTGAGCTCCTTCATGTCTACCACGATCGCCCTCTTTTTCTTGAGAAGCTCCGTTTCCAGTTGATCTTGCTCTTTCTGCTGCAGCTCAACAGTAACTAAACCGTTTGCCTTCAGCTCAGATCTTGTGTTTTCATGTTCACAGAGGAGGTGTTTAACCTTCAGTTTATATACCTAGAGAGGAAAAACATGTATACATATGAAGTGTGTTATCTAATAAATACATCATAGACAATCTTTGCTTTAACCTTAAAAACCTATTCAAAAGTTTGTTCGGTTTCAAAACATTTAAAAGAAACTTTTCATAGGTGTTTAAGCAAAATGTCTTAATCAAATGTGTAAACAACTGACTGCACTAAACATGTTGTATTTCCATCCTAAAGAATACAAACCTACTTCCAAAAGTGATAAAGAGGTGGTTGAGGGATACCTATTTACAGTATGTTACCAAAGTTATCCATTATACACACATGACTGTCAAAAAGTACAGCAAAAAAAACCACCCATTATTCTGTCTTAAAATCCAGATTTGAAGTTAGTCAAGTCCCTGAATCATGTAGCTGCATAATATCTGTGTGTTAATCTTACTTTGATCTCTTCTTGGAAACGCTCCTCATCATCTTCTATGAACTTATCAGAGTTTATTATCTCTAGTTTTCTGTCAGCAACTTCCCCAAAGGTGTCGACCTTATCCCTCTCAAGCTGGAAGTAGTTTCTCTCCTCCCTCTCTTTGTCCACTTCCTCTCGAAGGTGTGCAAAGTGCTCTTCAATCTAAAACACAGAAACTGATTGTGATGAGGGCATGTCTGACCCATTCAACATTTTTATGTCACACTGAAAGGTCACCATAGAACATCCTTCTGAATTGAACTGAGTTGAATTGAATAATAATGTATTCACCCCCGAAAACAACCTACTTCCTTCAGAATCAGAATCACAATCAGGTTTATTGGCAAAGTTTGACAGAGGTGTCAAGTAACGAAGTACAAATACTTCGTTACCTTACTTAAGTAGAAATTTTGGTTATCTATACTTCACTGGAGTCATTATTTTTCAGACGACTTTTTACTTTTACTCCTTACATTTTCACGCAATTATCTGTACTTTTTACTCCTTACATTTTAAAAACAGCCTCGTTACTCTATTTCATTTCGGCCTTTTAAAACAAACTATCCAGTTAAATTGCTCCATCCGGATAGAGTGAATTTGGTTGTGGTTGTTTCAGATGTTCTTGTCCAGTTTTGTTCTTACATCCGTTCCCTCAGATTCCTGCAACTAAACTTGGATGTACATTCCAATAAAGGTTAGGATAAATGATAACATGCCTCTGAAGTTTGACTTTTTGCACCATTACAATACTTATAGGCAACTAGTCATCATATCTCCTGCTCTCTGAAACACATGTTAATGCTCAATAGTACACATATATGGTTCTTTAATATATTTGCATTATACTAAGATGCATTCATTTTCAATGGCTTTTGTCCTTAATGGCTTTTTTCCCCCTTACATTACTTTTACACTTTAAGTAGTTTTGAAACCAGTACTTTTATACTTTTACTTGAGTAAAAAACTTGAGTTGATACTTCAACTTCTACAGGAGTATTTTTAAACTCTAGTATCTATACTTCTACCTGAGTAATGAATGTGAATACTTTTGACACCTCTGAAGTTTGAACATGCCAGACAGGGAATTTGACTCCGGTCATTTCGCTCACTGTACAGTAAATAGACAAATTCTCTTATTAACATATATAGCCTACAATTTTTTTTCAAGTGAAAGGTGCAGCAGTATGAGGTAGAAATGGTTAATGAAAGGTGCATTGTTACAGCATATGTTATAATTATTATTATTATAATTATTATTATTGCACAGTGATTGATTACTCGGAGACTATGAGTGTTGAGAGTTCTTGAAGGGTAAGTTACTTGTGAAAATATTTAAGAAGGCAAAAATTAGATAAAACATCATTTCACAAACTATTGGAGAGCAGAAAGCAGCTTGGTTGAGATAAATGTCCCTTTGAACCCTAAGCCTTTTTTGCTAATACTTGCATTCTCTCATCAGAATCCCCAGATTGGGGACTTGGGGGTTTTGATGGTTAACCTTACAGTATCAGACCGCGGTTGAATTGGTTTGATATTGGATATTGTATATTATTTAAAAAAAATAAATTAAAAAAAATCACTGGGTTTGTATGTGTATATTTATGTATGTGTATGCATATGTATTATATATATATATATATATATATATATATATATATATATATATATATATATATATATATATATATATATATATATATATATATATATATATATATATATATATATATATATATATACATATATATTAAATATAGTAATAATGCACATTTGCCTTTGGTTTCTACCGTCATGGTATCAATCATTAATATGTGTGCAGACAAGGTAAAAAAAACAAACAAAAAAAACAAAAAACAAAAAAGGATATTGGATATTATGAATTCAACACCCATAAAACTTGTGATACATAACACTGATTGTTTTCATTAAACCTCATTAAATCAGCCCATAATATGATTTTATAATAATTACTCTCTTGTGATATATAGATGACCATGAACACATCACAAGCAATATGACCAAAATCAGTGGTATGTATCACAAGTTTTATGGGTGTTGAATTCATAATATCCAATATCAAACCAATTCAACCACGGTCAGTATCAGAGTACAAACTTAATGAAGGTCAACTTTGATGTACTTTTTCAACCACACGGGTCTAACCTGCTCCTTCGACATTTCCTCCATGGTAAGGCCATTTATCAAAGTGGGCGTCTTCGCCTTGGCAGGCTTTGTACCTTTCTTTTTAGACGGCTGAAAAATAATAAACATGTCGGTTAACATTTTGTAGCATAACTGCACCCGTCTCGGTCGGTATCTGTAGTCAACTGCGGGTAATCAGCTGCTATTCAGATAATAATTCACTTCAGCTAATTACAGTTATCAATTTCGTTACCATCGGTTATGCTGGTAAAATCAAGCGGTAGGAAAAGTAATGTATGATTTGGATGTAGCAGAAAACAGGCAAAAATGCGGCTCCGTCCAGGTCCCGACCAACAGGTGTTTCCATAGCAACGCAGAAACACTGCAGCAGGCAATGACAAAAAAATGGCAAAAAAAATAAATACAAATAAAATAAATAAATATGCAAATATAAATATGTACTAATAATACAACTCTATACCGTTATTTGTTATTTGTTTTTAATATCCATTAAAACTCTATACCGTCTAGGCCGGATTATCCATCTAGTGCATGGACGTCAACCTGTGGTCCACGGCCCTCTGGTGGTCCGTGGCGGTATTGCAAGTGGTCCGTGAAATTGTAAATGGAAAAACAATAATATTTAAAAATATATATATTTATTCTTTAGACTCAATTTTTTTCCCATTTACTATTCATTTACCCATCCAAATTATGTAAAATGAGTGAGAGTGAACTTTGTAATTTTATAAGCCCTCTTGGCTTCGTATTGTTCATTTTTCATTGACTGTTTTTTTTTTTTTATTTATTTTTTTTTTTATTTTACCAGGTTAGTCCCATTGAGATCGAGGATCTCTTTTTCAAGGGAGACCTGGCCAAAGGGAGACCTGGCCTCAAGGCAGACCTTTGTTTTTTTTTTATAGCAAAAGGTGGAAATAAAAATATGCACTGTTGCAAATAAATAGCCTATATAGGCCCATACTCTTATTTAAAAGCAAGGTGCAAAATAAAACAAACATCCCCAAAAGCAGAGGTACTCGAGTTGTTTCTTGGTTATAATGGTCGTCCCTGGGACAAAACCAGTTGAAAACCTCTGATCTACTGAACCGGGCGAGCCAAGCGCCCACGGGCAGCAGCCGATGAAGGGGCACCAAATCAAATGACTGGACCATATATGTCATATTTTGTTATTTTCTCTATGTATTTGCTGGAAGAGGAGCAGACAGGTACATCAGTAACCAATGATATAGTAAAAATACTTGAAAATAATCTTGTTGTTTCATTCCATATTCAAAGATTAATTTCCTGAACGGCATGCCATAGTGTGTGTGTGTGTATATATATAGTGTATATATATATATATATATATATATATATATATATATATATATATATATATATATATAGAGAGAGAGAGAGAGAGAGAGAGAGAGAGAGAGAGAGAGAGAGAGAGAGAGAGATATGGAGATGTTTATGGATATACATAGATATATATGGGTATGTGTTTATTATTGTTTCTTCATATTATTAAAATTATACAGTTTTACACAACATGTTCCTGCTTCTCTATCATATAATCATGTTTGTACATGTATGTGTGTGAAGAAAGGTGATTTAAGTGACTTTGAACGTGGCATGATTGTTGATGCCACACGGGCTGGTCTGAGTATTTCAGAAACTGTTGAACTGTTGAACTGTTGAACAGAAACTGTTCTACTGGGATTTTCACACACAACTATAGGGTTATCAGAGACTGGTCCGAAAAAGAGAAAATATCCAGCGAGTCTTGTTGATGCCAGAGGTCAGAGGAGAACGGCCAGACTGGTTTGAGCTGATAGAAAGGCAACAGTAACTCAAAACCCCTCGTTACAACCAAGGTATACATAAGAGCGTCTCTGAACGCACAACACGTCCAACCTTGAGACGGATGGGCTACAGCAGCAGAAGACCACACCGTGTGCTACTCCTGTTAGCTAAGAACAGGAACAGAAGCTACAATTCTCACAGGCTCACCAACATTGGCGTCAACTACTGTGTACATGAAAACATGGCTCCATCCTGCCTTGTATCAACGGTTCAGGCTGGTGGTGGTGGTGTAATTGTGTGGAGGATATTTTCCTGGCAGGCTTTGGGCCCATTAGTACTAACTGAGCATCATGTCAACGCCACAGCCTACCTGAGTGTTGTTGCTGACCATGTCCATCCCTTTATGTTCACTGTGTACCATCTTCTGATGGCTGCTTCCAGCAGGATAACGTGCCATGTCATAAAGTGTGAATCATCTCAGACTGGCTTCTTGAACATGACAATGAGTTCACTACTCAAATGGCCTCCAGAGTCCCCAAATCTCAGTCCAATCGAGCACCTTTGGGATCTGGTGGAACTAGAGATCTGCATCATGGATGTACTGTACATCCGAGAAATCTGCAGCAACTCCATGATACATCATGTCAATATGGACCAAACTCTCTGAGGAAAGTTTCCAGTACCTTGTTGAATCTATACCACGAAGGATTAAAGTAGTTCTGAAGACAAAAAGAGGGTCCAACCCAGTAGTAGCAAGGTGTACCTAATAAAGTGGCCGGTGAGTGTAAAGTCCAAATGCCAAACATCCAACTTCCAGGTTGAGGCTCATGGGTACCTAAGATTTGTTGCAGTTCCACGCCTGGCTACCAGAGGCTGACTGAAGAAGCGACTGAATCTCCATTCACTTTGATGTCCAAACGTCCAACTTTAGAGCAGAAATAAACACATTTACAGCTTGGTTAAAAAAAAGGGAAAAAAACAACAACAAAAAAAATAGGTTTTGGTCACAATAGTTTGATTTCACACCCATGACAACTCTGAGGGGAGTTAGTTTTTTGTACCACTTCAGGAGAGTTTATATAAAACAATACATTTATTTCTATTATGATTGATTGGCAGTTGGTTAACTTCCGTGGTTCAATGGTTAATTGGTAATGGTAACTGAGGTCAAGGTCGGTACAGCCAGAGGAAAAGAGTAGGCTACAATGCTAAAAATGAACATTAGACACTTTCTTAGTCTAAATGTGCTGCCAGGCAGTTTAAAGTGTGAACTTTGGTACTATTTCAGTTTACACAATTTTTGTCCATCTTCTATGTAGAAGATTTATAGAACTGATTAACGTTTTATAGATAGCATGCAAGTGTGTTCCCCTCATACTCTTTAGAAAGCAAAGAAAAAGAGAAAAATAACACAATTAAGAGGTCAGCGTGACTTTTTTTCTTGAAAAAACTAATTAGTAGACTAAACACTTGAACTGACATTTTAGTTTCTTTCATTGCATTGACAATTTGAACCTTCCACTTAACAATTGGAAGCTAACGTTTGAATTTAATGTCAGTAGTTTGAAGACAAATGCTCCTTTTTAAGTTGATCCTATGCACATGAAGAAGCTTCTAATCATCAGACCTCTCATTAGCAGACCTTGATCCAACATTCACAATATAAGCATGTTGTATCAGCCATGTTACAATGTAACAACACTTTTAATGTCAGAATCAATGTTGAAATGAAATACAAGTTTGTTTGTTTTTGTATTATTTATTTATTTGATTTAAATAAATAATTATATTCTTACTTAGTAGTTTTTTTTAAACACCTTTTACCTATAAGATAAAATTCAGGAAGGTTTTTTTTTTTTTTTCTTTTTGTGCAGGAAGTGGTGCCTGCATCAAAAGGTTATTCACTGAACTGAAGAACTGAAGAAGTGTAAAGGCCCCCTGGCTGATTATAATGTGTTGTGCTTTTTGTTTTGTTTTTTATTTGAGTTGTACTCTTTATATGGTATAATTCAACGTGAAATTGCATAATGTGAAATTTTGTTATCATTGAACTGTTTGCAAATGTTAAATAAAAAAAAAATAAAAAAAGTGTAAAGGTGTGTGGGTTTTTTTTTCCACTTCTTCACTTCAGTTCTCATTTAAATTTGTCTATACTTTTATTAAACCTGTCAGTAATTCTTAACTTTATTATCTATTTTAAACATTTAGACTACACATCATTTTCTTATCTTTATTTAAAGGTGAATCTGTTTTAAATATTTTAATGCAGCCTTTCAACTGTCATGTGACACCATGGATGTATTATCTTGAAACACAAGCCTTTTTTTGAATGAAACTTTATTTCAATTCCAGAAACATACAATAACAATAAAATAAATGGCAGGCATCATTCAATAATATAAAACACAAACATACATAGGCATCATTATAGTCCAAAAAATATAAAATTGTTCTCTTCACAAAAAAAGCTCAATAAAGTGCAAGTAGTTTGTGACATTAACAATTACACTAAATAATAAAAGGAAGACAATACATTCAGATATCCATAAACATTTATTTTATGAGGTTAACAGTGGTATTACATTTTTTGTTATTAACCAATTGTATTGTCTCAAAATAGATTTTGAAATCAACTTTAAAGGTAACTAAGGATGGACAGGATCTGGAGAATTTTGCCTTATGTATGTGAAACTTAGCAACAAGAATCATTAAGTTGACCAGTTGTTGAATTTTGTAATTTTGGTTTTCGTAATATAGTAAGATATCTTTAGCTTCTAATTTAATTACATTATTAGTTTTTTGTATGTTAAAAAAATTCTTCACATTTTTTCCAGAAACTTAAAGTATGTTCACATTCATAAAACAAATGTATGGTGGTCTCTTCGTCATGTTTACAAAATACACATCTGCTATCAATGTCTACAAATTTGGATATAAGTTGGTTGGTGGGGTAAATATTATGTAAAATTTTATATTGGACTTCTTTTACTTTGTTTGAGATTGCAAATTTATAGGGAAGGAGCCACGCTGTTTTCCATTGAATGTCCGAAAAATGGGAGTTCCAAACAAATTTCCCTCTTGGGGTTATTTTCATTTTACTGTAGAAGTAGTTTCTTATGTGTTTATTAGTGCACTTATTATTTCTAATATCTATACCGTCAACAAGAAGGGAGAGATCCTTCTCTTGTACTTCTGGCGTCTCAAAGTGACACTTCATTAATTGAAGAATTCCATTAGGAATAGCGTTTACTACTTTATTAGATATTCTTTATTTGTGATAGGAAAGGTTTTAGATTTAAGAAATTCCTCATAATTTAGAATTTTACCTTCATCATTTTGTAAATATAATGATTTATTTTTCCTAGTTATGTATTCATTGTTCCAAATTATGCTTTTGTGAGGGGAGAAGTTATGGACAAAGCCTTAATTTTGCTGCCGTGAGAGACTGTTGATGAAATTTTGATAATTTTTGCGGTAATTTGGATGGATCGTAATGACATTGTAGTAGAAATTGTATTCCTCCCATTTTCCTAAAGACATTCTGTGGTATAAAATACCAAAAGGACTCTGGAGCTTTCAAAAATTATTTTAACCATTTCAGTTGTAATTCACATCTATAAAGTCTAGGATCTCCAAGCCACCAAAACCTCTAGGACCAGCTAAGATCTCTTTTTTTAAACGATGGCATTTATTTTTCCAAATAAAGTTAATTAAAGCACTATTTATTTGTGACACAAGCCTCGTTGTAGTTGGTGAGGGAAGTGACGTCATAATGTATGATCTTCCTAGAAACGGTTGCCATAGCAGCCGCTAGCGTCTCTCAGCGCTTCTGTTGTCCGGTTTGTCAACGTTAAAGTTAGCCGGCTAGATATAACTATAGTTTCTGACAGTTTATTCTTTGCTTTTTTAACTACAAGGTAAAATCAAACAGAATGCTGTACACGTTTTCAAGTCGACCCAGACCCGTTAAGACCAAAGAGCCTCCAGATGAACGGTATGTCTGTCTTGTTTGAAAAAAAAAAAAACCCAAAAAAACAAAACGATTGTCGCTCAAACGTAGCCGCTTTGGCGTAAATATGTTTTAATAAGTATGTTTTCGCAATCTTATCATATTTTGTGTATCGTATTTGTAATGGAACTAAAAGCAAATAATGGTGTTATTATCATAAAATGCAGAGGTGTCAAAAGTATTCACATTCATTACTCAGGTAGAAGTATAGATACTAGAGTTTAAAAATACTCCTGTAGAAGTTGAAGTATCAACTCAAGTTTTTTACTCAAGTAAAAGTATAAAAGTACTGGTTTCAAAACTACTTAAAGTATAAAAGTAAAAGTAATGTAAGGGGGAAAAAAGCCATTAAGGACAAAAGCCATTGAAAATGAATGCAAATTAGTATAATGCAAATATATTAAAGAACCATACATGTGTACTATTGAGCATTAACATGTGTTTCAGACAGCAGGAGATATGATGACTAGTTGCCTATAAGTATTGTAATGGTGCAAAAAGTCAAACTTCAGAGGCATGTTATCATTTATCCTAACCTTTATTGGAATGTACATCCAAGTTTAGTTGCAGGAATCTGAGGGAACGGATGTAAGAACAAAACTGGACAAGAACATCTGAAACAACCACAACCAAATTCACTCTATCCGGATGGAGCAATTTAACTGGATAGTTTTTATTAAAGGCCGAAATGAAATAGAGTAACGAGGGTGTTTTTAAAATGTAAGGAGTAAAAAGTACAGATAATTGCGTGAAAATGTAAGGAGTAAAAGTCAAAAGTCGTCTGAAAATTAATTACTCCAGTGAAGTATAGATAACCAACATTTCTACTTAAGTAAGGTAACAAAGTATTTGTACTTCGTTACTTGACACCTCTGATAAAATGTAATTAAAGAACGTTCACGCTATTGTACTAGACTGGTGGAAATTATTGTTAACATATATTTTATTGATCTTATATCTGTTTTCTAAAATAATACTATATATTCCTTTGCCTTTACTTCAGCTGTTTCACAGTAGTGGTATCACTGTTTTCATTTGCACAAGTATTATTTTAAAATATTTTTTCATTATTAATATTATGGTTGCTGAGCAACGCATGTTCTGTGTCAGTTGTCAACTGTCAGTTTCTGTAGTCTGTTGAGATTCCGTCGTGTGGAATAAAGTCCAGGGGCCGGATTCACAAAACATTATTAAGAAAAAAAATCTTCTTAAGTGTCATTTTTTTCTTAAGTTCAGTCTTAAGAAGAAAAAAGAGAAGAAGTCATATTCTCGAAAAAAAATTCTAAGTATTTTCTCAACTTTATTCTTAAGTTTCTTCTTAAGAAAAAACTTGAGAAAAAATGGTATTCTTGAAATAAAAGTTCTCAAATTTGTTCTTGGCTTTTTTCTTAACTTTAAGACAACCTTGACCTGTCTTAAAATGTCTTCTGTGAAAAGGTAAGCCTCTAATATCACCTTTTTCAACACATTTTAGACAAGTTTAGACTAGTAGGTCATAGTTTGAGGATATACTTTGTAATTAATTACACAAAGAGCCTGTTAACTGTTTGTTAGCATGTTAGTTAGCGTGGTAGTTAATTATTATTAATTTTCCCCAATAGTATTTTTTTTCGCACATTAATCTCATCCACCATAACCTTGAAAAGTTCCTGCATCTCTTTTTCTCCTTCTCCATGTTTAGTGAGTGACTGACGGTTAAGACCCAAACTACCTCTATATATGTTGTTTGTTGGCGCGTGCAATGCAATGACATATTTTAAGAAGTTCTTAAGTAGGAAAAATAAGAAATTCGTAAGAAATTACAGTTCTTAAGACGGTTCTTAAGAAAATATTGAGGAATTTCACTTAACATATTGGTGAATCCGGCCCCTGTTTACCAACCTCTGGAGTCGAGCTTCATCCTGCCATATTATTATTATTATTATTATTATTATTATTATTATTATTATTATTATTATTATTATTATTATTATTATTATTATTATTATATATTATTATTATTATTATTATTATTATTATTATTATTATCTCAAATGCTGCATTTTGTGTAGTAAGAATATACAGCAAAACAACATGCTTTTCCCTGGCAATGCAGGACTCAACACTTTGGTGGAAACATCATGTACGACCGTCACGTGGTCAGAGGAAGTACCTATCCCCAAGGCATCATTCCAGCTGTATGTATGAGCCCTACATTTTTCTGTGCTTTCTTTGTACCCCTCTTTATCTTTGCTCATTACCCACTATGTGCAGATGGCTCAGACAGACATTGTGGGAACTCAAAGACGACCGCTGTTCAGAAGGAGAGCCATCACCCATAAACAGCACATGGGGCTTCTCAGAACCACAACCCCTGAAGCTGTGCACGGTAGAAAACATATCGATGTACAAACAGGTAAACCACATCTCTCGACCACAAAACCTTTACTAGTGTGTTTCTGGTAACCAGAAATTTGGTTTAAATCAGGTCTTTACTGTCATTATCATTGTGATTATATTCGTATTTCAGAGTCTTACCTTGAGGAACTGGCTAAAGTTCCTGGATCTTCAGAGGCTGAGAGTCAGACTGAGGCTTTCCTGGACAAACCAGCGACTCCACTCTTCATACCTGACAAATCTGGCATAGATGTCACAACACAGATTAAAGAGGGCGAGGTGAATAGTTTTAACATAGATCTACTAAAAGCAACCATCTTATAGACATTATTTAGAGGGGAAATGCTTCTGATCTTACATACAAAGCCCTTGCCTCAGTCATAGTTGTCACCCCCAGAATCAGAATAAGAAAATTTTATTAATCCCTGGTGGAAATTGATATTTGTGCCGTAGCTCCAACTCATAAAAAAAACACAAAAAATAGGCAAAAGAGGAGAAAATTTAAATATATGTGTATTTAATACAGTCTAATACAGGTGCTACTGTCATTTTAGCAGACGCTTTTATCCAAAGCGACTTACATGTGAGACACTCACCATGGAGCAATTAGGGTTAAGGCCTTGCTCAGGGGCCCAAGGTGGTTCATCTTGGTTGCCATTCTGGGGCTTGAACCTGGGTCTTCCAGAACCAAGCCCATCTATGTAGCCACTAGACTACCACCCCCCAGTATGTGTATTTATATAAAAATAAAGGAAAAATATAGAAAAAAAGCCTATGAAAAGTTTGTACATGTATCTACTGTACATATATATTTTACACACATGGTAGACATAGATTAAAGTGCGTTGATGCACTATTGCACACTGAATTATGAGTAAAATAAGTAAGTAAAAGTGATGGTGGGAGTGTGTTGGTAGCTTGTGGAGTTTGGTAAAGTCAGATTGTCAGGCATTCTGAGGAAAGAGTTGTAAAGTCCGATGAACACAGCCAGGAATTACTTCCTGCTGCGCTCTGTTGTGCATTTTAGGGGGAATTCATCTGTTGCTGAAAGTGCTCCTATGTTTAGCCAGCATGTCATGAAGTGGGTGGGGGCCACTTCAACAACATCACTGGCCTTACGGATCAGTTTATGGAGTCTGTTGGTATCCGTTACCCTCAGTCTGCTACCCCTGCACACAACAGAAAACATGATAGTACTGGCAACCACAGATTCATAGAGCATCCTCAGCATCGTCCGGCAGAGGTTGAAGGACCTCAGACTCCTCGGAAAGTAAAGGCAGCTCTGGCCCTTCTTGTAGATGGCTCCAGTATTTCTAGTCCAGCCCAATTTATTGTCAATATGCACAGTTTACATATTAAGGCTGCGTCCCAATACTCCCCCTCGCCATCGTTTTCTTCACTTCCCCTAAATTTTGTACGTTCCCGTGAGGGTAGTGGTGTCCCAATTCCTCTTTTCACCTAGGGGGAGGGGGCATAACGAGGGTGAGGGGCTGAGAATATCCCCTTCAAATCGAGGGTTTTCACATGCTGACTTCGCGAGCAAGGGGCTATGAAAATTTCCCAGAATGCTACGTAAACTACGCCGTAGGCTCTGCGTCGATTTGACTCGCCGACCGAGAAACAGGCAGAGTCCTCTCAGATTGTGACCAAGGGAGCAAGCATTTTTTTGTGAGAAATAAGAGAGAAATAATCCTGTGACTCATCAGATTTGTTTTGGATGTTTCTGATATAATAGTTTTCAGAAACCACCAGGTAATCCAGCTGTTATCTGGGTAATTTACACACTTTCAGATAAAGTTGCCGAAGATCACGCCAGAATAAAGGGATTTATGGTTCTGCGTTACACCAACGCAGAGTCTACGGCGTAGGTTACGTAACCTTCGCCGTAAATTCTGCGTCGATGTACGCGGCGACGCGCGCCGTACGCCGTACCCTACGCCGTAGGCTCTGCGTCGATTTAACGCGGACCCAAGCTCCGGAGCCGGCAGACAGATATCTTGAAATTTTTGAGCAAATTTCTTAACAGGCGTAGCTACAACTGTTAGATTTCATCTATTAAACCAACATCTTCCTAAATGATTTATTTCAGCCAGCGTAATTCTCAACAGAGCTGCAGGTTTCTCTCCCGGGACGACGGCGCTGGGTTGACCCAGCGATCAGGTCTGTCCCCCCGGCTGTGAGCTGAGGCTGCTCCCCGGGGGCGGGGGCTCTTCTCATCTCCGAAAACGTCGAGTCAAATTTCTTAACAGGTTTCTAACAGGTTTTCTTAACCAGGTTGGGGATCTTAACGGTTACTTTTGAGCCTGAAAAAATATTAAAACTTATTAAAGTGCCATATTAACAGCGCTACAGCTGAAATTAAAACAGCTTTTGGCTCTCAGCTTCCTGATCAGGTTAGGGATGAAAACGAGGGGGAGTGGGGGTATTGGGACAGGCACCTGGGACAAGTGCCCTAGATTACAAGTGCCCTAAAATCTCCCCCTTCTTTTTTAGGGGTTAGGGAACAAAAAGAAGGGCGAGTGGAGAAAAGAAGGGCGAGTGAGGTTGAATTGGGATTGGGCCTTAAGGCTGAGGTATGGTTCTGCGTCACACCGACGCAGAGCACACGCCGCAGCCGTGACGCCGTGCTGAACCCTTCTGACTTCTCCGTCTCTCCATTTGGTCGCGGTGCAGTACCCCCCGCGGCCACTAGTTAGCGATCTTTTTCTGAATGGTTTATCCGACTTTTTCCGGTCACAGTAAATCAAAAAAATAAGGACAACTATTGTGCAAAAAACAAAAACAAAAAAAATCACACATAAACGAAGAAAAGAGCCCTGGAAGTTCACTACTGATTCAAACCGGAAACCGGAAATGCTTCGCTTTCAAACGAACCAATCACAGCCCTCTCGGTCTGCGAGTGGACGGCGTCTCCTCGACGCGTAGTTACAATTTTCGGGAGGTGCACGTCAGTGACGGCGCAGGTGACGGCGTGTCCTCTGCGTCGATCCAAACCACACGCCGTAGGCACGGCGACATTTTGACGCAGAAGCATAACTGAGCCTTTAGTCCACACTATAAATGTATGTGTAGGATAAAAGAAGTCCAGCATTATATTACTGGTTTGTGGAGTTAAAAAGAATAATGCTGTTTATTTCAAATCAACTCAACTTTGTGAATGTTTGTGCTTAATTATCATATTTGTGTCAGTGATAAAGGACAGAGTACATGTAAGGTATATATTAATATGAAAAGAAGAGCACTACTGATTCCAAGTATTGTCTTCAGTTGTTTGACTTTGACAGAGAGATGCAGCCAGTGGTGGAAGTCCTTGTAGGCAAGACGATTGAACAGTCCCAGTTGGAGGTTATGGAGGAGGAGGAACTGGCTTCTCTGAGAGCCCAGCAGATGGCATTTGAAGAACTCAGAGTTTGCGAGCTGAGGACGGTGCAACGGCTGCAGGAGCAGGACAGGCGCATAAATGAAGAAAAAGTATGCAAATTCTACACACTAGCCACTACAGTAGCCTACATAAAAGAGAGCTTACTCCCTCTGTCTGCCTTGACATGCAGAACATATCAAGTCTTCAACCTTGAGAAGAGGACAACTATGATATAAAACTACGGGCAACAAGTTAGATATCTCATCTTAGGAGTCCTAGAGAAGACACATTTTTTGGTTTTAGTGTGTTGTTATGTGTATTCTAACATTTGATTGCCGGTTTTCTCACATTGCCAAGGAAACGCTGTCAGTAAATCAAATCCGATCATCAAGGGGCTCACAGCCTTGATGAAGATTCGGAATGTTTATTTTTACCTAAAAAAGCGAGAACTGATTCACTTCCAGGCAATTTACAGAAAATGTTTTGTGACAGGGAGGGGGGTTAGAATTTAAGAGGATAATTTAATTTAAAAAAACAATGTTTTCATTTTAAAAGGAAAAGCATGTGTATCTCAGTTGTTGGAGTGGATCTATGGAATGGGTTGGGTGATGGGTTAAAGCCAGGGCCGCCGCAAGGGGTGTGCGAACCGTGCGACCGCACGGGGCCTCGCGCCCCAGGGGGCCTCGCGCCCCAGGGGGCCTCGCGCCCCAGGGGGCCTCGCGCTATGGGCCGTTTTTAGGGCCCGAGCACCTTCAGTGCGAAGGCCCTATTGTATTTGTAGGAATTTTTCTTTTTTCTTTTTTCTTCTGACGAAAGGAGGCCCTTTTTGCCCCCCTAAACATGCCCAAAAAGTCACCAAATTTTGCATGCAAGTCAGGCCTGGCAAAAAATTTGATATTTTATGGTTTACATTAATGGGCGTGGCAAAATGGCTCAACAGCGCCCCCCGGAAAACTTTGTGACTCAAGCCCCACAATACGGTTTGACGTACATGCACGGAAATCGCTACACACCTGTATCAGTACACAACTTAAAGAAAAGTCTCTTGGCGACATGGCCGAAACCAAACAGGAAGTCAGCCATTTTGAATTAATCGTGTCACTTTGGCGCAATTTATGCCATTCCTTCGGCAGTTAATACGGCCCGAACCGTAACGTGCCCCCAAGTGTGTTATACATCAAAATGTGCGTCTCCATCCTGCGACAACACGCATTACTTTTCTCTTTCAAAAGCGTTACCGTGGCGACGCTAGACGCCAAAAAGCGCGCCCACCCTTCATCTGGTTGGTTCAGACAGAAAAAACTTTGCGCCTCAAGCCCCATAATACGCTTTGACGTACATGAACGAAAATCGGTACACACCTGTATCATGTCGCAACTTAAAGAAAAGTCTCTTGGCGCCATGGCCGAAACCGAACAGGAAGTCGGCCATTTTGAACATTCTGAATTAATCGCGTAATTTTGGAGCAATATATGCCATTCCTTCGAAAATTAATACGGCCCGAACCGTATCGTGAACCCAGATGTGTTATACATCAAAATGTGCGTCTCCATCCTGCGACTACACGCATTACTTTTCTCTTTCAAAAGTGTTACCATGGCGACGCTAGACGCCAACAAGCGCACCCCCCCTTCATCTGATTGGTCCATATTTGATAGTTCCCCAAAAGGCACCAAATTTGGCACGCAAGCCAGGCCTGGCGATAAATGTGATATTTCATGGTTTGCATTAATGGGCGTGGCAAAATGGCTCAACAGCGCCCCCCGGAAAACTTTGTGCCTCAAGCCCCACAATACGGTTTGACGTACATGCACGAAAATCGCTATACACCTGTATCATGGCACAGCTTAAAGAAAAGTCTCTTGGAGCCATGGCCGAAACCGAACAGGAAGTCGGCCATTTTGAAATCTGATTGGTCCATATTTGATAGTTCTACAAAAGTCACCAAATTTTGCATGCAAGACAGACTTGGCGATAAATTTGATATTTCATGGTTTGCATTAATGGGCGTGGCCTAACGGCTCAACAGCGCCCCCTAGAATACTTTTCTCTGCCATAACTTTTGAATGGTTTGACATAGGAAGTTGTGGGTGGTGTCATGGGACTCTGTATGGAGTCCTTGAGCTTAGTTGGCCTTAATTAGCCCCGCCCCTTCTTCTGATTGGTTGTCCCTTTTTTCTGCTATAACTTTTGAATGGTTTGACATAGAGAGTCGTGGCTGGTGTCATCAGATTCTTTATGGAGTCCTTGACCTTCATTGGCCTGAATTAGCCCCGCCCCTTCTTCTGATTGGTTGTCCCTTTTTTCTGCTATAACCGAATGGTTTGACATAGGAAGTTGTGGGTGGTGTCATGGGACTCTGTAATGAGTTCTTAAGCTTCGTTGGCCTTAATTAGCCCCGCCCCTTCTTCTGATTGGTTGTCCCGATTTCCTGCTATAACTTTTGAATGGTTTGACATAGGAAGTCGTGGGTGGTGTCATGGGACTCTGTAATGAGTCTTAACCTTCGTTGGCCTTAATTAGCCCCGCCCCTTCTTCTGATTGGTTGTCCCGATTTTCTGCTATAACTTTGGAATGGTTTGACATAGAGAGTCGTGGGTGGTGTCATCAGATTCTGTATGGAGTCCTTGACCTTCATTGGCCTGAATTAGCCCCGCCCCTTCTTCTGATTGGTTGTCCCTTTTTTCTGCTATAACTTTTGAATGGTTTGACATAGAGAGTCGTGAGTGGTGTCATTTCTGATGCTTATGGGGGGCGGTGGCCGTGAGTGCGAGGGCCCGTTCATCGCTGCTTGCAGCTTTAATTTTTTTTTTTTTTTCAAAAAAATTTTTTTTTTCATTTTTTCTTTTTTTTCGTTTTTTTTCGTTTTTTCCCTTATAAATATCAACAGTCACGTTCCATTACAGACCTAAATGTGTACTAGTCTGTGCATATCAATAAATATATGTGCAATGATGACGCGTGTCTGTTGTTCAATACAACTGATCAGACCAAGCGCGGACACAAGCTAGTCTCATCCAGACGGTGGAGTTGGAACAAACTGTCACACAATGTCGAGAGAACGAGACAGATTCAGGAAATTTCCATCAAGGGATGAAAAAAGAAAAAAACTAAAGAAAATGAAAGAGTTTAATGCCTCTCTGAAAGGCTCGTTTGATAAATTTGTTACAAAAATCACTGATCCGACCGGGTCTCAAGCAGCCGCGGGGCCCCGCGTCGAGGCAAGAGATGATGATGAGGCAGGGGAAGGTATCCAGTATTTTGCTAATTGGAGAGTTAAAATTGCGCACGTAGACACCCGATCCGACCCGAAAAACCCAAAAATTTTGCGGCGCTCGCTACGGTCACGCGCGAGGGCCCCCCCAGCCATTTCGCACAGGGCCTCGTAAATCTCCCAGGCAGCTCTGGTTAAAGCAATGTACAAATATAAATCAATTTAAAAAACCGTACAAAAAGGAAGTTCTGGGAAGTTATTTGATTGAGGAGGAGTTATGTTAAGGAAAGTTTGTGTTTGTTAGCTGGTTAGGTGCAAAGGCACAACCAATGGGAAAATCGGTAGCCTAATAGGTAAATTAGCAGCTATTTATTATTAATATTTATGTTTAATTTATAATAGAGGTAACAAAGGGGCAGGGTTAAATACGTTTTAGTTCTACGTGCTCCTTTTCGGACACTGTTTTTTTTTCCCTGTTTGTATTACGTTTTTGTTGTTGTTGCTTTTTTTTCTGTATGTTTTGAATTTGTTTTAAAATTTTATATTTTTTTCCTTGTGTTCGAAATAAACAATTCAATCAATATATCAATCAATCAATACTTTGTCAATCCTATATATTCCTATTGCACGTTAAGTTGTGTTTTCACTAAATGGGGCCTCACCTTTATGATATGGTTGATCTTTTTATGAATAGTAGTCTCCACCAACTACAATTGCCTGTTTATGTTCATGTTGTTAACTGATCAATTCTATGTTATTGCAGTCTATTATCTACACATCAAAAATATATTTCTACTGTACGTGGTGGACTTTTTTCAAAGAGAACTGAAATCTTAAACAGTGCAGATTAATATAATAAAAACAGTAGAATACTTGTTTAGAAAATATGTCCCATTTTCACCTCAGGAACGTAGAATTGCCCAGCAAAAAGAGGTGCTGAAGAAAGAGAAGGAGGTTGTGTACAAGATATCTGCCAGGGTGTACGCTCGGCAGTGTCTGGCCAACTTACTGCCGATGACCCTAAACTCAGTGAGAGACCAAGGTTACCTTTTCGACCCTGTGCAGAAAGGTGAGCCTCTTCAGCGTTTCACCTTTTTGCCACTTGAGGGCGTCACTGCACCAAATTCCACTCGCACCACTTGTGCGTGAACATTTATGTCATTCTGACATTTCTGGCTTTGGTTTTCAGATATTGAAACTCATTTCTTCCCATGGCTCATGGCTGAGGTTGACAGCTGTTTGGAGAGAAGATACTGTGCAAGAGAGCTGCTTGACAGTAAGAAAAACTTAAATTATCTTGAAATGTATTTATTTATTTTTTGTTCCTCTCAGTTTGTTATTTTGACCCAGTGATGCACAAAAACGTACAAAATCAAAATCAGCAAAAGTTTTCTTTTCGACTTTATTGTTCACTGACAGTACTATTTTTTAGAAACTGTAGTCCTAAGTACCTGTTCAATATATGGTTTAAAAATGTTTGAACTCCAGGGTGTGGGTCATCACAAGTTTTTTTAAACTTAACCTTGGGTTATACGCATTTTTTGGCTCAGCTGTCAAAAACTAAAAAATTACCGGTACACTTTAATAGAACTAAGCAGTTTTAACAGATAGAGATACAGGAAGCATTTTTTCCCCCATTGAATGCGTCGTTACTCTTCAAAGACATTGTAAGAGCGCCATCTAGCGGACTGTTGTAGAATTATTCTTGACTGTTAAACATTATAGGAGCCAGTAATGTGCAACAAAATTGGACACTGTCTGTTTCAGCTATGATCCTTGAAGTCAGCCAGAAGAGACTGGAGCAGATCCAAGAACTGGAGACTCAGCTTCAGGAATCAGACTCATAAAGAGATCCACAGAGCATACAAATAAACTGTTTAATTGACAACTAATATGACAAGTTTGAGTTACATGTCTTCAGCATGATTTATACATTAGGATTTAAAAGATGTTTAAGGCTTTTGACAAAACAGAAATGTAGATTGTAAAGTTTTTGGCTCTTGTTATATATTGCCTACTTCAATACATTCAGGAGACAGTCACTTCTTTATAAATTAAAGTGAACCATAATTGTATCTACAGTGCTTTATGTAAGATTTCCATGTTTTTTAAGATGGTATTTTCTAAGCAAAGGCTAAAAACAATTGGCTCCAGAATTTTGACCTAATTAATTTTATTATTACAAAAATCTTTAGAAAAAGAAATAATTGTATATGCATGTACAGAAACACATCTGTCTCAATTATCCAGTCCTTTATTTCTGTGATAGCCAGTGAAAACACTTTTTTTCTCTCAGACATTCATTATATTTGTCCATCTGAACTACATAGTAATTTCTTTAATGTGATATTGTTAAGTCTCAAGTCAATTGGTTTGATGCTTTTAAAAAACCGCTGAAGACATTTTTATTTAAACAAGCGTTTAGTTGTATGGGCAACTTGTCTTTCATTTTAATAGTTTTTTGTGTTTTGTAGTTTTTTGTGTTTTTGTGTCTAAAATCTAAAAAAGACTTGAGATAGTTGTGGAGCAGGCAAGAAACAGGATTTAAGGAACTCCATGTATTCAAATGCGAAGTCAAAGCGTTCCCTTAACTTTGCATTTGGCATCACCCTGTAAACCAGTGGTTCCCAAACTTTCTGTGCCCAAGGCACACCAAAGGACAAATAAAAATTTCAAGGCACACCTATTGTGCAAAATAGCCATATAACACGTGTTATCACTAATATCATCTGTTTATCTGTTAAGTTTATTATTTACTAATGCCAAATAAGATATGACAAAGACAACTATTCTACTCATGAAATATTTATTAACAAAATACTTCACAAAAATATTTAAACTTTATCAAATTGGGCTTCATCAAACACACCCATTTCAGGAGGGTTTTTTAATATAGTTTTTAGATAAAGAGTTTGCCTCTGTATTATGGAATGAGTGCATTCAAAGTAGTATATAGTAAATTAAAATAATTATTTTTGTCTAGTTGTATACTATATTGCAGTAGGCTATGGTTGTCACAAAATCCCACGGCACACTTGGACTTGCCTCAAGGCACACCAGTGTGCCGCGGCACACAGTTTGGGAACCACTGCTGTAAACAGTTAACATCTAGTTAGTGTAACTCTCGTGTGTTTAGGGCCAGTAATCATAGATCCAGCTGCAGGACCAGACTAGAGCAGCTGGTCTGAAACATAGCTTCGTGGTAGATGTGCTGACATAGGCCTATGCTGCAGGGGGGCACTGACATGATCCACTGAGCGATGCCCCTCACCCCTCCTTCTCTTTCCTTTCTCAGTTATTAATTAAAGTATCTCATCACCATCATTGTTGTCCATTGTTCTTGTAGTTTGTTGTGTGCCCCCTTAATCTGCTTGTATAGTAATCCCTGTAGTGCACCAGTTAGCCATTGTTTCTTCATCTCTCCTTTTATCTGTTCTTCATTATCTCCATCTGTTCTCTCTTTTCCTCTGTCCAGCAGGAGGGTCCCCCCTTATGATCCAGGTCCTGGTCCAGGTTTCTTCCCTCCTAAAGGGGAGTTTTTACCTGCCATTGTTTGTGTTATGTTTATGTAATAATTGCTCAGGGTATTAGGGACAGGCAGGAGAAAAAATATTTGAGAGGGGAAGATTTTTTTATTGTGCACTTCGAGAAAAAAGTTGAAATGTCAAGATTAATGTTGAAATACAATATTGAGAGAAAAGTCGAAATGTCGAAAAAAAAGTGGAAATGTTGAGATCAATGTTTAAATACAATTTCAAGAATAAAGTCGAAATTATGTCTTTTTTCTCAACAATTCCACTTTTTTCTCGAAATTGTAGTTCATCATTAATCTCGACATTTCGACTTTTTTCTCGACATTTCGACTTTTTTCTCGACATTTCAACTTTTTTCTCGAAATTGTACTTCAACATTTTCTCGACATTTTGACTTTTTTCTTGACCTTTCGAAATTTGTCGAAATGTCAAAATTTTTTCTCAAAATTGTACTTCAACATTATTTTCGACATTTCGACTTTTTCTTGACATTTCAACGTTTTTCACAAAATTGTACTTCAACATTATTTTCAACATTTCGACTTTTTTCTCGACAGTTCGACTTTTTTCTCGACATTTCGACTTTTTTCTCAAAGTGCATAATGATATTATTTTTATTTATCTCTTGCCTGGCCCTAATACTCTTCCATACTATATAAATTATATTGAATTGAAAATTCATCCAATTAAAATGTCTCATTGTGTCTCCTGCTGGATAACGTTCACATCTGTGTTGAGGAATGACCCACTTTCCACCACCGAGATGTGATGATGATGATGATGATGATGATGATGATGATGATGATGATGATGATGATGATGATGATGATGATGATGATGATGATGGGAGGATAAAACCCAGCTGGATGTGGAGATGCTGAGGGGGCGTGGCTTTTCCCTCTGACGTCACGGAAGGGGCGGGGTCTGCGTCTGCGGTGGATTCTCCTCAGAGCCGAGAAATGTCGAGATTAATGTTGAAATACAATTTCGAGAAAAAAGTCAAAATGTCGAGAAGAAAGTCGAAATGTTGAGAAAAAATTGGAAATGTTGAGATTAATGTTGAAATACAATTTCGAGAAAAAAGTGGAAATGTCGAGAAAAAAGTGGAAATGTCGAGATTAATGTTGAAATACAATTTCGAGAAAAAAGTGAAATGACGAGAAAAAAATCGAAATGTCGAGAAAAAAGTTGAAATGTCGAGATTAATGTTGAAGTACAATTTTGAGAAAAAAGACAAAATGTTGAGAAAAAAGTCGAAATGTCGAGATTAATGTTGAAGTACGATTTCGACAAAAAAGTCGAAATGTTGAGAAAAAAGTAAAAATGTCGAGAAAACAGTCAAAATTTTGTGAATAAAGTTGAAATGTTGAGAAAAAAGTTGAAATGTCGAGATTAATGTTGAAGTACGATTTCGACAAAAAAGTCAAAATGTCGAGAAAACAGTCAAAATTTCGTGAATAAAGTTGAAATGTTGAGAAAAAAGTCGAAATGTTGAGAAAAAAGGCAAATTTTCGACTTCTTGAAATTGTATTTTAATATTATTCTCGACATTTCGACTTTTTTCTTGAAATTGTATTTCAACATTAATGTTGACATTTTTACTTTTTTCTCAACATTTCGACTTTTTTCTCGAAGTGTACAATAAATAAAAATCTCTCAAATATTTTTTCTCCTGCCTGGCCCTAATACTGGACCTAATCTGTGGAGGAATGACCCACTTTCGGCGGGGCCTGCGTCTGCGGTGGATTATCCTCAGAGCCGAGAAATAAGTGGAAATGTCGAGAAAAAAGTGGAAATGTCGAGAAAAAAGTGGAAATGTGGAGGAAAAAGTGGAAATGCCGAGATTAATGTTGAAATACAATTTCGAGAAAAAGTGGAAATGTCAAGAAAAAAGTTGAAATGTCGAGATTAATGTTGAAATACAATTTCGAGAAAAAAGTCAAAATGTCGAGAAGAAAGTGGAAATGCCGAGATTAATGTTGAAATACAATTTCGAGAAAAAGTCGAAATGTCAAGAAAAAAGTCAAAATGTCGAGAAGAAAGTCGAAATGTCGAGATTAATGTTGAAATACAATTTCAAGAAAAAAGTGGAAATGTCGAGATTAATGTTGAAATACAATTTCGAGAAAAAAGTCGAAATGTTGAGAAAAAAGTCGAAATGTCGAGATTAATGTTGAAATACAATTTCAACAAAAAAGTGCAAATGTCGAGATTAGTACAATTTCGAGAAAAAAGTGGAAATGTCGAGAAAAAGTGGAAATGTCGAGATAAAAGTGGAAATGTCGACATTTTGACTTTTTTCTCTCGACATTTCCACTTTTTTCTCGAAGTGCACAATAAATTAAAATCTTTCAAATATTTTTTCTCCTGCCTGGCCCTAATACTGGACCTAATCTGTGGAGGAATGACCCACTTTTCCATCACCGATGACACACATGATGATGATGATGATGATGATGATGATGATGATGATGATGATGATGATGGGAGGAAAAAACCCAGCTGGATGTGGAGATGCTGAGGGGGGCGTGCTTTTCCCCTCTGACGTCACTGAGGGGCGGGGCCTGCGTCTGCGGTTGGATTCTCCGTCAGAGCCACCAGGTCCGTCCCTCTCTCTCTGTCTGTCCTTCTGTCTTCCATTCATTTTCGAAATGTCGAAATGTCGAGAATAATCCATCCATCCATTTTCTATACCCGCTGTATCCTTTGTAGGTTCACGGGGATGTCGAGAATAATGCTGAAATACAGTTTTGAGAAAAAAGTCGAAATGTCGAGAAAAAAGTCAAAATGTCGAGAATAATGTTGAAGTACAATTCCAAGAATAAAGTCAAAATTTTGCCTTTTTTTTAACATTTCAACTTTTTTCTCAACATTTCGACTTTTTTCTCGACATTTCGACTTTTTTCTCAACATTTCAACTTTTTTCTCAACATTTCAACTTTTTTCTCAAAATTGTACTTCATTAATCTCAACATTTCGACTTTTTTCTCGACATTTCCACTTTTTTCTTGAAGTGCATAATGAAAAAAAATCTTCCTCCTCTAAAATATGATTTTTACTTTTCTCCTGCCAGGCCCTAATACTTCCGTACTATATAAATTAAATTGAATTGAAAAAAAAAAAATTAAATTAAATGTCTCGTGTCTCCTGTTGGATCACGTTCACATCTGTAGAGGAATGACCCACTTTGATGATGATGATGATGATGATGATGATGATGATGATGATGATGATGATGATGGGAGGAAAAAACCCAGCTGGATGTGGAGATGCTGAGGGGCTTGGCTTTCCCCCTCTGGCGTCACTGAGGGGCGGGGCCTGCGTCTGCGGTGGATTCTCCTCAGAGCCGAGAAAAAAGTGGAAATGTCGAGAAAAAAGTCAAAATGTCGAGAAGAAAGTTGAAATGTCGAGAAAAAAGTGGAAATGTCAAGAAAAAAGTTGAAATGTTGAGATTAATGTTGAAGTACAATTTTTGAGAAAAAAGTCGAAATGTCAAGAAAAAAGTCAAAATTTCGAGAAAAAAGTTGAAATGTTGAGAAAAATGTCGAAATGTCGAGAAAAAAGTCGAAATGTAGAGAATAATGTTGAAGTACAATTTTGAGAAAAAGTCGAAATGTCGAGAAAAAAGTCAAAATTTCGTGAATAAAGTTGAAATATTGAGAAAAAAGGCGAAATTTCGACTTTATTCTTGAAATTGTATTTCAACATTAATCTCGACATTTTGACTTTTTTCTTGAAATTGTATTTCAACATTAATCTCAACATTTTGACTTTTTTCTCGACACTTCGACTTTTTTCTTGAAATTGTATTTCAACATTAATCTCGACATTTTGACTTTTTTCTCTCGACATTTCCACTTTTTTTCTCGAAGTGCATAAATAAAAATCTCTCAAATATTTTTTCTCCTGTCTGGCCCTAATACTGGACCTAATCTGTGGAGGAATGACCCACTTTTCTGATGATGATGATGATGATGATGATGATGATGATGGGAGGAAAAAACCCAACTGGATGTGGAGATGCTGAGGGGGGCGTGGCGTTCCCCTCTGACGTCACTGAGGGGCGGGGCCTGCGTCTGCGGTTGGATTCTCCGTCAGAGCCGAGAAAAAAGTCGAAATGTCGTGAAAAAAGTGGAAATCTCGAGATTAATGTTGAAATACAATTTCGAGAAAAAAGTCAAAATGTCGAGAAGAAAGTTGAAATGTCGAGAAAAAAGTGGAAATGTCAAGAAAAAAGTTGAAATGTTGAGATTAATGTTGAAGTACAATTTTTGAGAAAAAAGTCGAAATGTCAAGAAAAAAGTCAAAATTTCGAGAAAAAAGTTGAAATGTTGAGAAAAATGTCGAAATGTCGAGAAAAAAGTCGAAATGTAGAGAATAATGTTGAAGTACAATTTTGAGAAAAAGTCGAAATGTCGAGAAAAAAGTCAAAATTTCGTGAATAAAGTTGAAATATTGAGAAAAAAGGCGAAATTTCGACTTTATTCTTGAAATTGTATTTCAACATTAATCTCGACATTTTGACTTTTTTCTTGAAATTGTATTTCAACATTAATCTCAACATTTTGACTTTTTTCTCGACATTTCAACTTTTTTCTTGAAATTGTATTTCAACATTAATCTCGACATTTTGACTTTTTTCTCTCGACATTTCCACTTTTTTTCTCGAAGTGCATAAATAAAAATCTCTCAAATATTTTTTCTCCTGCCTGGCCCTAATACTGGACCTAATCTGTGGCGGAATGACCCACTTTTCCATCACCGATGACACACATGATGATGATGATGATGATGATGATGATGATGATGATGATGATGATGATGATGATGGGAGGAAAAAACCCAGCTGGATGTGGAGATGCTGAGGGGGGCGTGCTTTTCCCCTCTGACGTCACTGAGGGGCGGGGCCTGCGTCTGCGGTTGGATTCTCCGTCAGAGCCACCAGGTCCGTCCCTCTCTCTCTGTCTGTCCTTCTGTCTTCCATTCATTTTCGAAATGTCGAAATGTCGAGAATAATCAATCCATCCATTATCTATACCCGCTGTATCCTTTGTAGGTTCACGGAGATGTCGAGAATAATGCTGAAATACAGTTTTGAGAAAAAAGTCGAAATGTCGAGAAAAAAGTCAAAATGTCGAGAATAATGTTGAAGTACAATTCCAAGAATAAAGTCGAAATTTTGCCTTTTTTTCAACATTTCAACTTTTTTCTCAACATTTCGACTTTTTTCTCGACATTTCAACTTTTTTCTCAACATTTCAACTTTTTTCTCAACATTTCAACTTTTTTCTCAACATTTCGACTTTTTTCTCAACATTTCGACTTTTTCTTGAAATTGTACTTCAACATTAATCTCGACATTTCGAATTTTTTCTCGACATTTCGACTTTTTTCTCGAAATTGTACTTCAACATTAATCTCGACATTTCGACTTTTTTCTCAACATTTCAACTTTTTTCTCGACATTTCCACTTTTTTCTTGAAGTGCATAATGGAAAAAAAATCTTCCTCCTCTAAAATATGATTTTTATTTTTCTCCTGCCAGGCCCTAATACTTCCGTACTATATAAATTAAATTGAATTGAAAAAAAAAATGAAATGAAATGTCTCATTGTGTCTCCTCCTGGATCACGTTCACATCTGTGGAGGAATGACCCACTTTGATGATGATGATGATGATGATGGGAGGAAAAAACCCAGCTGGATGTGGAGATGCTGAGGGGGGCGTGGCGTCCCCCTCTGACGTCACTGAGGGGCGGGGCCTGCGTCTGCGGTTGGATTCTCCGTCAGAGCCACCAGGTCCGTCCCTCTCTCTCTGTCTGTCCTTCTGTCTTCCATTCATCCCCCTGCAGCGGCCGTTTTGGTTCCGTCAGCAGCATCTCCATCCACCGCTCCGCTCCCCAGACCAGCGAGGACCGCCGCCGCCGGGCCTGAACCCGTGGTAAGAGCCGCAGCGCACCGGCCGCAGAGCCGCAGAGCCCGCAGAGCCGCAGAGCCGCAGAGCCGCCGCCGGTGTCCGCTAGTGTGGGAGAGAGCAGCAGCATCCCTGGCTGCCTCCCGAGCACCGCGCATCGTGCTCGCTAGGCCCCGGAGGTCATTGCGACTCCGCGTATTGTTGTGTTTTTAATGGTGGTAGCCGCTCAGGGAGGAGGATGATGGTGAGTAGTAAAACCTTGCGCTTCTCTCTCCTGGAAAACCATCACTGATGATGATGATGGTGAGCATCTCTGCACAGCCAACGCTCGCTGTCCATTCATACAACATCTCATGTTGTATAAAATGGAGGTCAAATTGGATTTAATGATTTCTTTTATTGGGGGTAGGGGGGTTGGGGGTGGACTGTGCGTTTGCAGCGTGTGCACGCATGCTGCAAAAATCTGACAACGTTAAAGAAAGCAGGGGCGCCTCCAAAAATGTTTCATCAGGGGGGGCCAGATGGGGCCACTTAAATTCTTGGGGTGGAACCAAAACTAAAAGCCATCATTACAGGATTTTATTATACTGTTAAATTGGTTTTGTCGGTTTCTTTAGCATCTTTTCACTTTCTGTTTTCAGAGCTATCATTATTATTATTATAATTATTATTATTACTATTATTATTATTACAGTTATTATTATTATTATTATTATTAGTATCCTTATTATTATTACTATTATTATAATTACAGTTATTACAGTTATTATTATTATTATTATTATTATTATTATTATTATTACAGTTATTATTATTATTATTATTATTATTACTATTATTATAATTACAGTTATTATTATTATTATTATTATTATTATTATTATTATTATTTTGTGTAGCCTCATGATACTTCATTTGTTCTTTTTGCATATTCTATTATGTTAAAAGGTGGGAAAGATAAGCTTTATGCTTCAAGTCCATACCTTTCGGGTCAAAATAATCACCATGTTGACCAAAAAAAAACCTGTAAATGTTTATTATCTTGCTTATTGAGGCTTATAATTGACCCAAATAAAGATAACTAACTAACTAACTAACTGTTGTAGTATACAGGCTCGGATATACTTAAAGAAACACCTACTAATATGGATTTGGCCCAAATGATTTGGGATAAAGCGCATAACTGAAGATAGAAGCAAGTGTTTTTTTTTTTTTTTTTTTATTGAGGCAAGTGGGGTGGCCAGCAAATTTGTTAGGGGGCCATGGCCACCCCTGGTGGCGCCACTGTGTTAAAGTGGACATATTCACCCAAAAATGTCAAATTCTTTGCCAGAGCTCATTTGTAAGGTTGTTTTGAAGTGAGTACAGGCTCCAAAACTCCAGCATAACACAACCCTGTCGCTCTGTTTTGGGGCCTGAATATGTGTCTGTCAGTGAGTCGCTCAGATCTGCAGGGTCTTGTGGCGTCACAGACCCAGATCAGCGTGCATGTCTTCCAGGGAGCACAAAGGAGCTTTTGTACAGGCTCCCTCTATAGACGACATGCCTATAGGGGAAGCCTATTCAGCCTCGCTCGTTATCTCTCATCGTTACTCGCTGGCTTCTCACGTTTGGCTCACACATGGACTGTAGAAGAAGAACTGGACAACCCCCACGTGACATCATCCACAGCTTTTTCTGAGGAGTTCTTTTAAAGCCTCTTTTTCCTTGTACTGCATGGGGCCATGTTGCAAATGGACGGAAACAGGTCTGGAAGCCACCTGGAACACACCCTCCTTTTGTCAATCACAGATATCTGTTTTCGCTTGGCTGGATTAGCTTCTGCTAACTTATTATTGTAACTAATGTTTTATTTCACATGGAATTTAAACAAGTCTGTCCAAACAGATTAATTTCTAGTGTTGCGACAGAAACTCAGTGCTGTCAGGCCCCGCTGGGACCATGGCTGCTTGGCCGGTTGCTAGCATGGAAGAGACCTCTTGTAGTTGGGCTAACGTGCAGTCGCCCTAACCGTTGGCGGGTCTCGATGTCTGCTGGATGGAGCCTGAAGTGATCCGCTTCGGCCCATCCATGCCGGAGGAGCTGTGGAGTTGCCAGACAACATTTGCAACAGGACCTCCAGTTTCAAATGTAATTTCCGTGGCAACATCAGAAGCAACCGCTGCCTTAGCCGTAGCGCAGTTAGCGCAAGCTTCCGGCTCTTGGGTAAGCCCTGTCCATGAGTGGAGATCCGTTGCAGTTCCTCGACTGGCCGGTAGAAGCCGCGAGAGCGAGTCAGTCTCCTCCGACCTCCGCGTTAAAATGAGCAGAAATAAACATCTGGGGCATCTGGAACGAAAAACTGCAGACTCTGCAGATGTTTCGGCTGAAAGAGCCGAAGGAGCCGGGTAACTGTGATTGACATACGGCGGGCGTGTTCCCACCGGCTTCACGAGCAACATTGCTACACCCCGTCTAAAGAGAAAGACGTTTCAAATCCGCTCTGCAGAACACCTGTGGGTCATGTGACTTAAAGCATCGTGCATTTTTACAATCTATGTCCCAGAGCACCCCACGACCAATCAGTGTGCTCTGGAGGTTAAAAACACAGCAAAATGTTCTCTTTAAATAGGAATGATTATGTTCTGAAAGAGCCCAGATATACTTGCTCTCGTCAACGTGTCAAATGAACGCAGGATAGGCGTGGCGGCCAGCAGGTATATCTGGGCTCTTAGTCTTTACAGCTCAGGCGTCAACGCAGAGCTCAGCAGATACGTAGCTAACATGGAGCCCGCTCGCTCTTGGCTGCGCGGCTACGACGTTTAATCGTTCAGACGTCAGCTTTACAACAGACCTATTGACCCCCGGTGGCTTCAAACGTCAAAGTATAAAGGCCTTCTTATTTCACACTCTTAACACAGATTCTCTGGATTTCTTTATTTAATTGTAATTTTTGATTTGATGGTAAGAAACAAAAACACTGGATAAGTACCTAAACAACCTCTAAAACCGAGATCGGTCTCGTAAAGAAGACAAACTGCAGCGGAACATTTCTCAGTGAGTTCTCAAGACACAAGGCTTGAACCAGCAAAGGATGGCAAGGCCTGGTTTCAGGGTGGGTGCTTTTGCGGCGCTGTAGCCTGCAGCGCTGAGCTTCCTGCCGTTTACGTCTTTGATGCTGCTCAGACACAATCAGATCTTTTCTAAACCAACGACTGCGTACTGTGCACAGGACGTAGTATGTACCACCGTAAAAACATGATGGTCCACAGCCAGGTGCGCTCACTCTGTGGAAGGTTACATCATAGGAGACAACAAACAAAGTTAACTAATCAGTTGCACACAAGATGTTTTCCAGAAGTAGAAACTCATTCAGATGCTTTTTGCATCATCACATTGGGTTGTTATTTGCATACTGCATACTATGTACAAAATGGTAAGTACTAGTAGCATAGTATACAGTTTGAAACTTCTCCAACAAGACAGTTACCCATCTGGTTTGAAGTAGTACCTGGAACTACCGTATTGGCCCGAATATAAGACGACAGTGATTATAAGACGACCCCCTCTTTTTAAAGACTCAAGTTTGAAAAGACACCAAATTCAATTTTTATACAGAAAATAATTACAGTACATCTGAAACAAATGATTATAACAATATATTTGATAGAAAAAGCTTGTTACTTTGCCTCATTCAAATAATCATCTTGAAGTTTGCATCATAACTTCTCCTCGGCTGCTGGTTAACCTGCCGATGTTCCACCCACACTTCTCCAGATTGTCGCTACATTTCTCCATTTTCTGTTATCTCTTCTCTTATTTTTTTCTGTTTTCTTTCTTACCGCTATTTTTTTTTTCTTCTTCGTGACAGGGGTTGGCTTTGGCCTGGGGAGTTAAGTTCAGCATTGGCTTTAAAGATATCTGGCGCCATCTAGTGTTGTGAATAGGTATAATGTCTAGACCCCGAATGTAAAACGACCCCCACTTTTTCAGTCTTATTTCAATGCAAAAAAAACCCGTCTTATATTCGGTCCAATACGGTACATGGAAGGAACTTCAGTGCTACAGAGAGAGCATATCACATTTGTTGGTTCAACGCGTAGTTCCGATTGGCGAGCCAGCCAGGCTACCACCTGGGTTCGTCCAGTCTTCCTCAAGCCTGGTCCTCAGGAGCCACTGTCCTGCACCGTTAACGGACCCAAGTAAACCTCGATGACCAGCTGATGCCGATCCAGTCGTCTGAATCAGGTGTGATGGAGCAGAGCCACGTCTAAAATATGCAGGACAGTGGTACATGAGGACCAGGCTAGAGGAAGACCGGGTCAGTCCATAGCTACTGAATTCATAGGCTCTTGATTGACGTAGAAGCTTAAACCAAATATGACACTAAGGTAATTTCATATGTTGGTTTCAGCCGTGATGCAGCTTTGATTCGAACCAGATGACGTTTTTATTTCATTGTTTTAGTCGGTTTGTGCACTTAAACTCATAGCGACACATTAACTACGCGTTTAGACACAGAGCTGGACATTTATTTCTATATTGTTTGTTTATATCAATTGAAGACAACTGCTCAAAAGTTTACCAACCATAAAGTTTGTAAATGAAGCACGATTGTTACTGGAAGTCGTTTGTTCTCGACTACCCACAATACACTCAGCTGTTTTCCGAAGCCTTTTGAGCTTAAACACGAGGAGTTCTGCTGTAGGTGGGTCGAATCGAGTTTGAGGAGCTTGCACACCCCAACTGGACGGCTCCGGAGGGCGCTGCAGCTCTGGTGCACCAGATTGCGGTTGTTGTGTTCACACTGACCCAAGTGAACCGGACTCAGTTCCTAAATAGTTCCAGTGTGAAAAGGTGCTAAACCTCAACAGCTAGTTTTTTAATCTATAGCTACAATTTTATTGTTGATCAATCCGGATCACAACATTTATGTAGCATCACAAGTACAGTAGCGCTGTAAGAATAAAGAAAAACGAGTCCAGCTCAGAACTGGACCCAAATACGAAGAAGCATCTGAACCGTACACCTCTAATCTTGTCGGCGCCATCATCAAAATGGGCGAAGCTTTCAACTGGTCATCAATGAGGCATCAGCGTCCTCCTACATGAGCCGGAAACCTGCGTTCCAGTTTCCTCAATAAACCTGACCAGGGAACGGAGAGATTCAGATCAATAAGTGGAACAGATGATGGAGGTATTGATAGAATCAGCACATGTCTTCATAAAGTCTGAACTGAGGAGCATCTGGAAGGTAAAGAACATAACGAACACTGGAGCTGGAGTGTGTGTGTGCATGCGTGCGTTCCTGCGTGTGTGTGTGTGTGTGTGTGTACCTGTGTCTGTGTGTTTATGTATGTGTGTGTTTGTGTGTCGGGGGGATTTGCATTATAATTACGTATCATTAAAAAAGAAAGAAGAACATCCAGATGTCAAAGCTCACTTATGAATAACGTGTTTGATTGGTTCAAGCCTGAATCAGAGATTATTCATTTATCTAGTTAATTATTTATTGAGCATTGTAGTTGGTTTGGAGGACGGCCGTCCTCAGTCGTCCTCCCCTGCAGGGATTCGGTGATGAGACTCCATCAAATCATTGATGACAGCACAGAGAAACAGGACATACAGACATTAAAACGTGATTCTTGTGTCCATGTTTGAAAGTGGGGGAATGAGGACGATTTAGAAAAATTACTGCTGGTTTCCTCTGAAGATGACGCTGCGTTGACGCGTCAACCTCCAAACCAGCGGCTCATTCAAAGGTCCAACAATGCGCGCCGGGGACGGAAACATTTAGTTTATGTCGGTGCAACGCAAACAAGCGTTGACTGGGAACTCTGAGGCGGGTCAACTGGGAATTCTGCGACGGGGAGACGGGTCGACCGGGAACTCTGAGGCAGGTCGACCGGGAACTGGGAGACGGGTCGACCGGGAACTCTGAGGCAGGTCGACCGTGAACGGGGAGACGGGTTGACCGGGAACTCTGAGGCGGGTCGACTGGCAACTCTGAGGCGGGTCGACCGGGAACTTGGAGGCGGGTCGACCGGGAACTCTGAGGCAGGTCGACCAGGAAATCGGAGGCAGGTCGACCGGGAACGGTGAGACGGGTCGTCCAGGAATGGGGAGACGGGTCGACAGGGAACTCTTAGGCGGGTCGACCGGGAACTCGGAGGCGGGGTATGTATCGATGTTGTGGCATATCAGCAACATGCTCGTGACTCTCATCCTTCCTGGGTGCCGGAGCCTTGCGGCTGCCAGGGCGGTGGAGAGGAGGTAAGGGCTTGAGCCTGATGTGATCCGCTGTGACAGGTTGGTATTTGGGATTGAAAGGCCAAAGGCATTCCGGCGTTAATCGTTGAGCGGAGAGAAAAAGAGGAAAGCACAACACGGACGTCCTCGTCTCTGCGCTTCTGTCAACATGTTTGCTTTCACAGTCCAGCGGCATCAGGCGACGCGGTCAGAGAAGCATGATGGGTAGGCAGTTGGTCATCGGTTTGCGTGGATGGAGAGAAAACCTTCCACTTTCACGTCCCTGCAGACACCATGTACACGTGTCATGTTTGTGTCTCTTTTTTAGATTTCACTCCTGCAACACATTCAAAATAAAAGCCAGAAAAGAACAAAAGTAATTAACGGCATCCTTTTTGACACTCGAAAGCCCCGGTGGAAAGAAGCCTAACGAGTAATGACGGTTTCAGCCCACATCCGTGATGGTCCACTCCGTGATGGTCCACTCTGTGATTGTCCAATCCGCGATGGTCCACTCCGTGATGGTCCACTCTGTGATTGTCCAATCTGTGATGGTCCACTCTGTGATTGTCCAATTTGTGATGGTTCATTCCGTGATAGTCCTCATTCGTGATGGTTCACTCTGTGATGGTCCACATCCGCATGGTCCATATCCGTGATGGTCCACCCTGTGATGGTCCACTCTGTGATGGTCCACTTTGTGATGGTCCATGTGATGGTCCATTCTGTGATGGTCCACATCCATTATGGTCCACATCCATGATGGTCCACATCCATGATGGTCCACTCTGTGATGGTCCTCATCCATGATGGTCCACTCTGTGATGGTTCATTCCATGATGGTCCACTCTGTGATGGTCCTCATCCATGATGGTCCACTCTGTGATGGTTCATTCCATGATGCTCCTCATTCGTGATGGTCCATGTGATGGTCCACATCCGGATGGTCCATATCCGTGATGGTCCACCCTGTGATGGTCCACTCTGTGATGGTCCATATCCGTATGGTCCACTCTGTGATGGTCCATATCCGTATGGTCCAGCTGTGATGGTCTACTCTGTGATGGTCCATATCCGTATGGTCCACTCTGTGATGGTCCATATCCGTATGGTCCAGCTGTGATGGTCTACTCTGTGATGGTCCACATCCATGATGGTCCACTCTGTGATGGTCCTCATCCATGATGGTCCACTCTGTGATGGTTCATTCCATGATGGTCCTCATTTGTGATGGTCCATGTGATGGTCCATGTGATGGTCCACATCCGTATGGTCCATATCCGTATGATCCACATCCGTGATGGTCCACCCTGTGATGGTCCACTCTGTTATGGTCAATATCTGTATGGTCCAGCTGTGATGGTCTACTCTGTGATGGTCCATATCCGTATGGTCCAGCTGTGATGGTCTACTCTGTGATGGTCCATATCCGTATGGTCCACATCCGTGATGGTCCACCCTGTGATGGTCCACTCTGTGATGGTCCACTCTGTGATTGGTCCATATCTGTATGGTCCAGCTGTGATGGTCCAATCTGTGATGGTCCACCTCCAATGTCTCTGAGTCCAGAGACTCAAGGTTCCAGGAGCCCAAGGTTCCAGGACCCTGCCCTACACCGGACCACCGTTACGATCACCTATATGTAGTAATGTCAGTGTTTTCCCTCTCCACCAGACAAGCACGAAGTTACACCATCATCTATTTTTAGAAAGTGTTGCAGCACTGAAATATAAAACTGAGGAGACAGCAACCACTTAAAATGAGGCTGATGGATTAAAAAACATGCCTAACGTTGGGTTCATATCAAAGATAAGTAAAAATCAAAGTAAATGTCTATTTATGGACATTTGTCCCAGTCTTTCCTGGATTCAGGTTGTGCAACAGTACTTAAACCTGTTAAAGGTAGTATACTCTCATCATATTTGTGTTAAAAGAAAAGAACTGGGCTTCTGTTAAATAAATACTATTAAATTAAATTAAAGTTAATTAAATATGTTTTAACAGCCAGTATTTATATAATAATTGCTCTGTGGTCATGTTCTGGGTCTCTGGAAAGATCCTAGGGACAACTTATGTTGTAATAAATGCTATATAAATAAAATTGAACTGAATTGAACTGAAATACTAATTTCTGTCCTGTTATGGACTCCTGACATGTCAAAGATGTTTCCTGCCTCTCCTGAGGGCAGCGGAGGTTGGCTGTAATCCCCAAAAACCCTGAACAACAACTGTGGATGGATTCATGAATGGATGAGTGGATGGATGAAGGGATGAATGGATGGATTGATGGATTGATGGATGTTAGATGGATGGAGGGATGGATGGACACGGAATTGGTTGGAGGGATGAATGGATGGATTTATGAACAGTTGGATGGATTGATGGATGGAGGGATCGACGTATGGAGAGATGGGTGGATGGAGGTATGGATGGATGAATGGATGGACGTATGGATGGAGGTATGGATGGATGAATGGATGGACGTATGGATGGATGGATGGATGGATGGATGGATGGATGGACATATGGATGGATGGATGTATAGATGGATGGATGTATGGGTGGCCGCGTTTTATCTACTTCCTTCAAGTAGCTCAGTCTGACTCTGCCGAGTCTGAGCTGAGCTGTTTGATGTCATCATATATGTTGAGTAATATCTACACCAGCTTCATGGCTCACAGGCAAACGGGATTAACAACCTTCACTCCTACAGTGACGGCCCAGAACCACAAATCAACCCTACATGCACAAGTTTGGACTGTAGGAGGAAACCGAGGCACCTGGAGAACATCCACGTAGACTGTAAAGGATGCTTGTATGTTTATAGGTTGTAAAGAGCTGTTCTGGTCCTGAACAGTGAAAGACGGTTCTTGTCCTGAACGGTGAAGAATCGTTCTTGTCCCTAACGGTGGAGGACTGTTCTGGTCCTGAACGGTGAAGGAGGGTTCCTGTCCTGAATGGTGAAGGACGTTCCTGTCCTGAACGGTGAAGGACGGTTCTGGTCCTGAACGGTGGAGGACTGTTCTGGTCCTGCATAGTCAAAATCTCTTCTAGTCCGAAATGGTGAAGAACTGTTCTAGTTCTGTACAGTGAAGAACCGTTCTGGTCGTGTGCAGTAAAGAACTGTTCTGCTCATGGTTCTGGTCCTTAACAATGATCTGTGTTCTGGTCCTGAACGGTATAGAGCGGCTCTAGTCCTGCCCAGTACAGAGCGGTTCTGGTCACATTTCTGGTCATGTTTCTGGTCACGGTTCTGGTCCGTGTGGGTCACATGTGCAGCAAATCTCAGCTTTTAGCTGTAATTCCAGCGAAGGTCTGATGGACTTCTACATCTGAAACACAAGTATGTATTCACACACTTGTCCAGGAGGCTGCGGACGCTTGCAGTGTGGGGACATTTACCTGCTCAGGTCTGTGAGGACATTTACCTCACAGACCTGTGCTTTGAAAGTGTGATGTGCGTGACATGTGATGTTGGTAAAGATGGAGGGAAGGGAGGTGGAGGCAGGATAAGGAGGATGTGTGGACAATGGGACAAAGAAGCAAAGATTTAAGGAGCTGACGGAGAGGTTTGGATGCTGGATGTGAGGGGAGGCAGGAGAGGTGGAGCATTTCAGCAGAAGTAGGTGAAGGAACTGTAAACCCCTCCTTCCTGCTGTCACCTCTCTGTTCCTCCGAGTGTCCTTGGTTGTCGCAGCTCACACGGTCTCATCCGTCCTCGTTCCCATGTTCTGTCTGCAGAAGTCTGAACCAGGATCTCGCGTCACGGTTCCCAGGTGATATCTGATCCGGTCCTTTGTGGACTTCAGCCGCTCAGGACCTCACAACCTCGTAAGAGGCAGCTTTTTGGTATGATTTTAATAGTTTTTCTACATATCTGGAGCGTTGGATTTCAACACCTAGTGTGTGCTCTAGATCTGACCCGGGCAATGTCTCACAGACTCTGGAGCTTTGGCAGAAGATCCCAGCGAATATTCAGAGCTTTGATCAATGTTTGATAGCAGCCAATCACCCGCACAAATCCCAATGAAGCCACCAGCTCATCTACTTGAATCAGTTTCATTTTATTAAGTATAACTGCAGATGTACCGGGCTAGAGAACCTCCTATCTGGTTTCAGAAGGGGATCTTGGTACCTCAGCGATCCGCGGTAAACCTACGGCGCTATTTTCGATCAACGCTCAGAGGCCGTCTGTATTGTTACATTATGACGGTCAAGTTGGCAGTTAAATCCAAAACTAACTCCTGGTTGGTACTGAGGGAGTGTGGAGTCGTGGTGCACGTTATCCCAGAGGACAGTGGGCTGAAACAGAGCAGATCCTCCACTTTTAATCTTAACTTTACCGAGTCAAACCCGTCTGGAGAAACTGGGGCACCAACACCAAAGGCTGTTCTTAAGAGGTTTGTATTCAGGGTAAGGGATGCTAGTTTAGGATCAGCCACAGGTGATGAACTAACGGCTGGATCTGAGTTAATGAATATTTGACGGAGAGACGCGTCAATCACCAGGGGACCCATGTGTTTAGCTCGACAGCTGTGCTCTGTGGAGACAGGAACACGTTTTACTTTGCGAGAGTCCAGTGACACATTAGAGCTGTAAATAATGAATGAAGCCGGTTTCCACTGGCAGCAGAGTTCAGTCAGGGGACTTTCCTACGTCCATCATCAGGCAGCAGCTAAAAGAAGACTACAAGATGGTGAAACTGCGATGACCGACGTGCAGCTGAGTAGATTTAGATCTGAGGAAACTCAGTGAAACCAAAGAGAGGCACTTAACCGTGAGGGTACAGTTACTGATGGAATAACAAACCTGCTGCTCTCGTGTTACCATATTCATGAGCAAGGACACTGTCAGGCCTGTTTCCTGGGTGTATACGAACAGTTGTTGGGAACGTTTGTTGTCCACCTTTCACGTAAGAAAACACACCCAGACTGACACCTAGAAGATAAACCTATTCAACGTCAACCGTGTCAAGTTTGTCAAAGCCACAGCTCCCCCAGAACCCACTAAACTGGGTCAATTTCATTCAGGAATACTTTACACCTGATATTGCTGTCTGGATTTAAGGTTGTTTTCACTTCCACTGCCCTTCCAAAATCAAGATCACAGGTGAACAGGTGAGTGCCTCCTGTTGGGTAACTACTGCGGGGATGATGACATGTCCTGAGGTAAAGATGTTAATCTCTTCCAGAAGGGTTACATGATTGACATCAGTCAAATAAACATCTAAGGGGATTCATAAAACTACTAAAACTGAGTTGGTGAAATTAAACAGTAGAACTCACAGCTAGGCAAGGGACTGCGGGGTTGGCTCTAAGGGGTAGGTGCTAAGGGGTAGGCACTAAGGGGTAGGCGTTAAAGGTTAGGCACTACGGGGTAGTTGCTAAGGGGTAGGCAAGGCCCTCGAAGGAGCGGAGGGCCTTCGCTAAGGCATGGGTCCTTTTGAACCGAGCCTAGGCACCTTGCAAGGGTTAATAGTGAAAGTAATAACATTTCCACAGGTACAATGAAGGAACTCGAGGGACTAAACATCTGTATAGTCTTAATAAAACCACTTATCGGTGAGAATAATTAGAACAAAAAATTTAAATCGGCTTAGAAATCCAGAGTGATGGGCACATCCAAGTAAGAAGAGAGGTGGATGAAGATTAGCCTCATTATGCCTAGGGGCTAATCTGCAAGTGGGTGGAGGCAGGATCATGGTTTGGGGTCAGTTGGTCAGTTTTAGGTTCAACATTATGCAGATTTTCAAGCCCAGTTTGCCAGCGGTCAGGATCACTAACTGGTCTGCGGTACCAGTTAGGAGTCACCAGTTCTCACTCGAGCCTCACGTGTGAACAACTGACTGAGCATGAAGGATCCTAACTGAGCCTTCTCTGGTTCAGATATCTGACAGGCTGGATGTCCGGAGCCATGTTGCTGCTCCGCCACTAATGAGAGCCCGAGGCCTCGGTTCCTAAGGGAAACCCGCGCGGCGGAAACATTATTAAATAAGACAAAACACAGCCTGCATTACACATTTCTTTCTACGGTGCCTTTGCAAAAAGTAACTGCTTGGTAATGTGTCACTTCTCGTGGTTTTGGTCAACAAAAGGTGGTTTGCGTGTTGTAGATCAGATCATGAAGTCTGTGACCCTTGGCGGTCGACCGACATCTTCCGGGATCTTGGTAACGGTCTTACAGCTGTTCAGCTTGGCACCGTAATCTGTCCACGTTGGAAGTTTTGTAGTGTGAATTCAGCCTTCATGACCACAACACGAGGTCTCAGCTTTGGTCAGGTAAGGTCACCTGAGTGTACTGGATGAGCAGATTTTTCCATCACTAGATGTCTTCCCCCTGATGACTCTGGCCTGTCTTTATATAACAACAACCAGGATGGATGGAGCTCTTATTGTGAAAGACGAGCTCAGTGGACTGGTCTGAAGCTGTGTGAATCAGAGATGAACAGAGCACCTAAGGAAGTAATCACAGCTTTTCTTCCCTGTGTGCTTTTATTGGAGGAAAAAAAGAGTTTTTGAAAACGTCCTAATCTCTCTAAACTAAAAGTTGAGGACAGAGAAATCCACCCATGGTCCTCAAATGTGATTAAACACTCGTATATGCTTATATACTTTATATAATCATGTCCCTCGGTATGTCACGACTTTGTTACGTCACCATTATGTCACTGCAGGATCTAAAATGAACCCTTTTCCTACCACAGTTTTGAGGTTGAGAGATGGACTTGAAATAAAAAACTGACTACCACACCTTCAGAAAAGGGTTCACCTCTGTTATTAATAGTCTGACGCAGTTAGGTAATATGATTAAAAAAGAGAAGTAGGTACATTTAAATAGCCTCACGGTTTCTGCACAAGCGACTCTTTGATCCAAACCATCGCGCTGATGTGACCTGGGACAAGATTAGAGATGAAACGCCCAAAGTAGAGTTGTACTGCTGTTGTTATAATGCTCAAAGTTATCAGTTTAGTTTAGTACTACTACTACTACTACTGTCATTTAGCAGACGCTTTTATCCAAAGCGACTTACATCTTGCTTTTGTCTACAACACAAGCAATAAATCACATAGGAGAGTCCAGAATGGATAAGTGCTGGTCAGACTGCTGTGAGTCCAGTTGGAAACAGGTGCTGCCATGCCAGTACTAAAGTTTTTTTTCCCGCCCAACCCAACAGTCCCATTATACAAGAAAGCTACATCCAAGAAGACACCATCATAATATCATATTGTCATAAGTGCATGCAGCTTACTCAGTGCTGAGTCATGCTAACGACATATCTTCTAACTAATTCTGATGAGCAGAGAAGTTTACTAGATGCAGAAGTGCTCCTTAAAGAGTTGAGTCTTTAGCTTGCTCTTAAAAGTAGGTACAGACCCTGCAGTTTGGACAAAGTTTGGTAGGTCGTTCCACCATCGGGGAACAATGGAGGAGAAGAGTCTAGTTACTGATTTCACGCCACATTGTGGTGGAAGCACCAGGGCGTCTTTCACTGGCTGAGCGGAGCAGTGGAGAGGGAGAGTAGCTCTGGATGAAGGAGTGAAGGTAGAGGGAGTGTAGCTCTGGATGAAGGAGTGAAGGTAGAGGGAGTGTAGCTCTGGATCAAGGAGTGAAAGTAGAGGGAGTGTAGCTCTGGATCAAGGAGTGAAGGTAGATAGGAGCCGTTGGGTAATTGTTTGGTAGCCAGAAGATGTGCAGCGGAGGGACATGATCTCTCTTGGGTTGGTTGAATACCAGACATGCTGCTGCATTCTGGATCATCTGCAGAGGTTTAACTGAGCACGCAGGAAGGCCGACCAACGAGGAATTACAGTAGTCAATACGTGACATGACCAGAGCCTGAACCAAGAGCTGTCGTATGTTCTGTGGGTCTGATTTTCTTGATGTTGTAAAGAGCGAATCGGCAAGACCGGGAAACCGAGGCAACATGCTCCTTAAAGGTCAGCTGGCCGTCTAACATTAAACCAATATTCCTAGCAGAAGACATGGGCACAAGTGTGATGGAATCCAGTTGAACGCTTATCTGAGTAGGTAAGAAATGACTGGCTGGACAGACAATTTTGGGGGAGTGAAAGGAACAAACCCCCCCCTTCCCGAAGCTTTAATACTGAGTATTACCTAACATCCGCTCCAGCCTGACCCAGTATTGGTTGACCCACCTTTGCCATGATGAATGTATTGATCTTTATTTGGTACACGAGTGCTGTGTCCATTAGGACTCCAGAGGAGTTGATACTTCCTGCGTTCAGTTTGATTCATGCCAGCGTTCCTAGAATCGTTGGCGGAGGGCTGAGTTAGGCTCGCGTCAACTGTCCGGCTCTTCAACACGTCCACCGCTGTGTAAGACACGCACGTGCGCTGATCTGAAAGTAAGAGTGAAGTAATGATGTGAACCAGTGATGTGTGGTTCTGTTAGAACTGCTGTCCTCTGCCCACACATCAGAGTGGACTCGGACTTCAGTAGTCATAATTATGAGCTTCCGAAACCTCACCCGTCTCCAGGTAGCGAGGTCATCTGACCTCGACGCCTGGATTGTCCGGGGACTCGCTTCCATTGGACTCGGAATGCTGGAAAACTTCACGCCTTCATTTGGTTTGGTTAATTTTAACACTATTTTGTGAAATCAGACCAAACTGTCTGGACGACGTCGCACAATTACAACAGCTGCTCGTTTGGGGGTGCTAACGAGCCCTGACCAGGAAGAATAAAAGGCATGAAGAAGAAGAAAACCCGGCTCATCTGTTACCCAGGACGGAAAAAGGCAATCCATCAGCGTCAGCGGGCTTGTTCACCACAAAAACAAACAATGGAGCAACACTGAACATACACAGGCCGATATTTACAAGTGTGCATGACTGATGTTAATGAACCTTGAAAGGGCTCGTTCATAATGCGGGGGGAGGGTACCAACAATTGGTCAGTTGGGGGCGCTGTAATTAATTCCATATAGTTTTTCAAATCAAATTGCTTTTTATTGACTGTTTTATTCCGATAGTGTCTTACCGTTATAAATTCCTAAAATCGATGGAATAAAACAACTCTTCTCAAGTGTCGTCCTCCAGTTGTGATGGATGTTACTGTCCATCCTCTCCAGGCAGCATTGACGCGATAAAGGCTAGCTTGGTTAGCCATACCAAATTGTTATTGTTCTCGTAACCCTCCCATTCCCATCCAAGTCCACCGAGAACATACTGAACTAATCACAACAGGGCAGGGCCAAAAAAATCACAACTTTTTTTAATGACTCGTACAGGAGCCTCAAGAGTTACTGGTCAAAACAACCCAGATGGCTGCAGGATTGTCCATTACACCTTGGATAGAGATGCACGACATTGAAAACAAAATCATGATATGATGTGCGGTATCCAAACAATACAACGGTACGGCATCAACGTTAATCACTTATGCAGACACTAAAGAATAAATGAGTTTTATTATTTCTCTACCTGCAAGGTTTTACTAAGAATATTAAACAAAATCAGGGCATTTGAAAATGATAGACTTCCATTTATTGCGATATTTCTTTTTTTTTGCGAAATTGATATTCCACATGTTGATATTGCAATGACAATCATTTCTTTATATTTTGCGCGGCGCCAGCTTGGATCAATCAGCAGCGTTCCTGCTCCACCGCAGCCGTTTTGGACGTCGTTTGTTGATACCAGTCTGGTTCTCGCGCTGCTTACGCCACCATTCCTTCCTCTGATTGGCTGTACGTCTATCCAGGCATCCAGAAGCGGTTTCTTTTGAGTCTGTCGGTACCGTCCACTGGAAACCGAAGCTGTATCCAGAGGAACCAGGCAAAATCTTTGCCTCAAACAGGAAAATTATTAAGATCTCGCTACGCCAGGAAACAACTCGGCTGATCATTGGGACTTTCTTTTAGTATTTGCCGGGTAGTGTTTCATCCTTGGGGGGGCGTTGGGGGTCGAATATCACTGGACACCCCATGATCAGCACTTGCGTTCGTTCTAGTTACTATTTCTATTTCTGTATTCCCTGTAGAGAGTCAAACCCTTTTTGAGTTCAAAAAAGAAATAGTTTGGGGTAAGTTGAGCTTTTCTAACGATACGACTTTTACTTTTACGAATACGATTACCTCACCTAATTATTGCAAATACAGTGAACTAAAATACAGAGAGGCCTAATGCCTGCTCTCAGTCACACCAGAATGTCACTTGGATGTTGCACAGAGCGATTATTGACAGATTTACCAACTAATGATTCTTTGGTGCCTGTGTGTCAATGGTTTGTTTCATGTACAGGCGGGGCTGCGAGGGAAAATGGAGCTTGCTAGAGTACAACAGAGTGATATGCTAATGTGTTTGCATCAACATGGAGCCTTCCCACAGCAAGCACTGGAGCCGAGCATCTGCCCAGGAGACATGAATGATTTTGGTGTCCGTGTGCTCACCAGTTGACCAACAGGAAAATCTGCTGAAGACATGGTGTGTTCCTTTGAGTTTTCAACACTTCAGGTGCACAAGAGACTTTCTGTGTTTAAGTGTGGGAGACAAAGAGGGCAGCAGCCCTCTTTGAATCTGTTAGCTAATATGAAGTTGTTCAATAACAATGAATGAGTGTCGTAGCGGTTGGGGCTGTCACACCAACCGTCTTCTCTTTGTAAAGAGTTTTTCTTTATCAGATGAAAACCTGCTTGTAACACTGTTGGGGTTTGTTGGGGTTTTCTCCGTTTGCTGGTGAAAACAGATGTTGGTTGGAGTCAATCAGTGACTCCTACATTTACATGTATTTGTTTTTGTTTTGATCAAATTAATTGTTTTTGTCAATATAGATCAATATTTGTATTTCAGACTTGCAACACACCCCACAGGCAAAGTTGGGTAAAGAGAGGTTTTACATTTTTGCTTTCAAAATGTTCCAACTTGTGTTATTAGAGACAGTTCAAGACTTCAGAGAGTCCAGTCCAGGACCTGTACTTTCTATGAGGGAAACGAGATGAGGTCTTATTGCTCCAAAATCTCAGTGTACTTCACACAGCTCAGCTGTGTGAATGAGCTTTACCAAGAACACTGATACCAGACCATCATAGAGTATGGATTCTGGACTTGGTACTGATAACCATCTGGGTGATCCCTTTTCTCTTTGATCTGGAGCACAAATTCTTCTAAAAAAGATTTGTAATGCTGAATGGAACCAAAACTCCAATCACCTGCAGTGTCATCTGCGTACAGTATAAGCTGACATTTGTAATAATTAACACTGGGAGCATGTAGAATTAAAGAAGCAGCGGTCCTCACACAGAGCCTTGTGGTACTCCTCAGCTAGCACTATAGATGTCGCTGCTGTGTGATGGTCCAGAGATTTTGAATTCCTTCAGACAAGTGTTGTGTAGCTGCATATTATAAAGGTTTCTATGGTAACTACTGCCCGTGTGGTTCTGTTGGTGTCAGTTGTCTCAAGAGATCAGAGACCAGAGGTGTCCAGCTAAAGCTTGCCATCCCGTCCTTTACTCACTAAAATCCCCCCAAAGTACATCAAGCGTTTAATCATGTTCTGCACTGCAGAAGGAAGAAAAAACGGAAAATCTCTTCCCATCTGTATTTGAGGACCGTTGTTTTTACACTGGTCAATAATTTTGTTGAGATCGTCTGTTTGAACTGTTCAATATGACCTCAAAGAAATACCGCCGATAAAGTAACATTCATCTTCTATTATGGTTAATAAGTGATTATATTTTAGTAGACTTTTGCTGTAAATTCGTTCAGCTATGAAAACTGGGATGTTGTTTTAGATAAGTGATGGGAAACAGATGTCTGTGGTCATTTATTGAACATTCAAACAACCAAAACCAAAGTACATGTCACTGAGATGAAAACATGACAAAGTTCACCTTGTTTTAGTGTAAATTCAGCACATGAAAGTAATGATAACCGCAGTGGGCAGGATTGTGTTGGTTGCAGGTCTTGATTAAACGCCCAGTCCAAAGATGGTATTTGATCATCACAACCTCCTGATGGACTGATTTTAGAAACAGAAGTCTTTCTCGCCTCCTCACAAGCCACTAAATAGCCCCTAATCAGTTTTGGGAAGGTGTTGCCAGCCTGAAATGCAAAAATGGTTGTATGTTGACAGATGAAGTGAAGTTGAATATGTTGTTCATACTTGCTGTTAAGAAGTAATGTCAAAGGTTGGAAATTATTTATTTTGTTGTATTTTCCATCCCAGCCTTTTCTGATTTGCGATTCATGTAAGGGTACAGAACCTGTTCTGTGTTTTATTTGATTATTTCCTAACTTGGCCAAAGTTAAATGATTATTTGGTTTACTTGTGTTCCCTTTGGGTTTCAGTTTTTTTCCACTTTGTCTTCTGCACCAGGGCAGCTTTATCTCTCATTGGCTTCGTTAAATGCCCGGACCCCTAATCTGCTGGGAGTGCTTGCTCAGTCGTACATTTGGTGGCAGTTTGACATTCTTTGCAAACCTGCCAAATTCCAGTTGGTCTGGAGTTCGCTGCCAGCCAGAGACAGGAAGCACAAGCAGGAGAGTCAAGAACAATGAGTCAGTGTGAGAGTGAGCGGGAGACGGGAGGACAAAAACAAACCAGCATCACTCTCGCTGGCAGGACCTCACCGCCCGACCAAGCCGGGTTCATCTCACAGCATCAAAGCATGATGGAAAATACCAGCGTCCGGAGCGTGTAAATGTGTGACCAGACGTTGTTTTCACTACAAACTCCCTCGGCTCTCATGTCCCACTGAAAGCTTACTGGAAAACGCCCGGCCTTTCTGTGTGACCTCCGGAGACCAGTAGCGGCAAAACACGGCGTTGCTACTGGACGGGGGAACCAGTTTAGGATTTATGACTTCTGAACCAGCTCAGTGGTTTAACCTGCAGCATGAGAAGCTCAATGACGCCACGCCAATGTTCGGGAGGAAGGACCGACCAGTCAGATGCTGGAACAAATATTATGTTCAAAAGCTTTCATGACTTTGTTGAGCTTAAAACATCTGAAAATGTACATAAATTACATCACAAATTCCTTCAAAGCTCCTTTACCCATGGAAGAGATAATCCATTCTTTTTGAGTGGTTATTTTGTAGGAAAACTGAGGGGTATTTTACTATTGTCAATGTTTCAGAGCAGTATTCCTTATTTATACTCAGATATTATTCTCTTTCCTCATTCAGAAAAATCTGCTTCGTATCCGGCTTCCTGTCCTCATAAACGCAGGTCTCTGCTGCACTTCTGCTGCACTCGTTTACGCCGATGCTTGGCCTGCGACTTCTGCAGCCGTTTCCATCCACACTCCACTCTGACTTTTTCACTGCTACACTTTGGACTTTTTCTGTCGTTGTTCACGGCGAGACGTCATCTCTTGACCACTCTTTCTGCACGCCAATGCTCCTCTTTGCGTCTTCTTCTGCACCCCTACACACCGATATCCTGCTTCATCTGTTATTTACGGCTGCTGATACAATTAATCTTGTCCTGCTCTCCACTTTTTTTCCTTTGTTCTTCCTTCCTTCTTATGAGTTCAGATATCCCACCAAAAGTGTGGTGACTATAACGCTGTGATCTTACTGGTTTTAATTTAAATTTATGTGGTAAAAAAAAGAATTCTGCTCTCTCACTGAAGAGATGTTGATAAACTATAGTAGAATACCCCTTAAAGAGCAGGTGTATAAAAGATTGTTATTTCTAACAAATTAAATGCAGCTTGCAGCTGAGGAGTTTGGGGAAAGATAGCATGTCGTATGATTTATTACGGGGGGCGGGCGTTTCCCCGGCCAAAGACGTAAGTTGAATCAAAATAATATGATCAATTGTTCTTGAAAGTTGTTGTTTGATGTAGGTTTGATCTGTGCTGGTTTGAAGGTCAGTCGTTGGAACTACGGTGTTTCCAGATGTTTGATTTGACCACTGAAGCTCTTGATGGTTGTAATACGATACAAATATGGCGGTTGTCCACCGGCAGCAGAACGGAGGACGGTACACGTGGGGCGGTTGGGCGGTTGGGCGGTTGGGCGGTGGTGCTGCGCTGACGCGCGTCTACCTGACGTAGCGTCTTGCTACCTGGGCGCAGTCTCAGGAAGGAGTGATTGGGATGTTGGGGAGGCTGAGGTACCCACCTCATCTCCGCTGGGTTCATCATCGGGTGATCGTGTGATAGACTTGATGGAAAAGACTAATGGCGCTTTTCCACTAGTACCTAATCGGCTCGACTCAACTCGGCCAAGTTTCTCTTCCATAACAACTCAGCACCTGGAGCAGAAGTAGGAGGTTGGAGTGAAGCTGCTGTGACGTATTTGATCGTGTGATCTAAACGAAGAAGACAACAACACTAAAGATGTAGAACCTGGAGGAGATGATATATGTGCTGCTGGGTCTGTGGCTTGTGTTTGATATCAAGTTAAAAAACGAGAGTGAGAGAAGCTTCAAGCGGCGGCGCTTTTTTTTTTGTTTGTCTCGGTGCTGCTGAAAAGTCAGCTGGAGCCGTGAGCAGCTATGAAGTGACAGAGCTCCTGGCGGATCTGGTCGTTCCTTATCATCCGTCTAGATCCCTTTTTAATTCTCTCCTCAGCCACCAGGTTTATGAACATCTGCACCTCAGAGTTGGATCACCAAACAGACTTTTGCTGCCATTGCCTGTCGAATAAAATGAACAAGATGCCGCGAGTCGCTCTTGAAATTATGTCACATCCTGACTCAGACGTCTGACTCCAACCCCCCGACCAATCGGTGGCCTGTAGTGTGATGACGTCAGATGCAGCCGACTCAGCCACTTAGAACCTCAGCAGAGTAGTTACAGTAAAAGTTTTACTCCCCACGTTAGACCCCTAGTGGGAAAGAACCAAACCGAGTCTGGCCGAGTAGGTACTAGGTGAAAAGCGCCATGAGTCTTCGGAGCACCTCATTGCAACAACAGTGAGGTGTGGGCTGCTCTCACCTGCGTTGGTCCTGCAGTTTTTGCATTTTGTCGAAATAATAAAGATGCTTTGCATGAACTGAAGAGATATTACCCATGATTCTTCATGGTTTATATACATGTGGACAAATTTGTTGGTATCCTTCTGTGAGAGAAAACCTTCAAAGTTCACTGAATAACCTGAAACTTATCTGTCACATTAAGGTTCAATCTTGAAAAAAAAAACTGTCTGAACTTTTAGTAGTCACTTTTTAGCACATTTGGAACAAATATATTCAAGTTAGAAATATATTAAATAGTTAAATATAAATATTAAATGTTACACCTAAATGGACTTAAAGTACACTACAAAATTTTTTTTTATCTTAGGTAAATATTAAAATGATAATGAATGTTCAAGTCTTTGTTTCCCAATGAGTTGATTTTAATCTGAAGTTTTTGAGCTTTTATTTTGGTACTTCCGGTTATTGGCAGTATACATTTACATATTGTTGTAAATGTGCTTAAAAGTGACTTTCAAAAATCTGAACCAACTTTTTAAACTTTGTTTGATTCTAAATGTGACAAAACATAAATGATAATTTACTGAAAACCAACTAATGAAGATCAGACATTGAATTGTTGTTCAAACGGAATCATTTAAAAAACATACTAATGAAACTGTCCTGGATAAATAACTTGATTTTCCTAGAACAAAATATCAACTAGTGTGCCCATGGTGAAGAGTTGAACTAAAGTGTCCTGTAATGAACATCTCAGGTAAATTCAGTCAGTAAAAGTGTCCTTCTGCTGCTGTCCACCACACTAAAGTGGACCAGAGACAGCAAGGATACCGTTGTCTGAGAAGATCAGGTAGAACCTTGTAGACCAGCTTGTTGAAGACTAGAAGACTGTCTCCAAGCAGCTGGACAACTTCCCTGGACGTGGACACAAGAGGACGACTGAGGACGAACTGAACACGAACGGAAACCAAAGAGTCAGGAAAAACTTCCAAAGAGATCAAGGTGAACTTCAAGGTCAAGATCCATCAGATCACACCGTCACTACTGGAACCAAAGTGGACCACTGTGGAGGACTCCACTGCTGGAAGAAACATCAGAAAAAATGCTGATCGACCACAGGGGCTTCAAGGAGAACGTCCTTTGGACAGGTGAGACAAAATGGGTCCCATCATCTTTAAGCTCACAGATGCAGAAATCAGTCCTTCAAAGAAAAGAAGACTGGATCTACTGTGAAACATCGAGGAGGCTCGGTTCTGTTCTGGAACTGCCCTGCTGCATCTGGTACCAGGGGTCTTGAATCTGTGCAGGTACGATGAAACCTCAAGATCATCAAGACGTTCTGGAGACAAATGTCCTGAAGCTGTGAAAATGTGTCAGAAGCTTGGTCTTAGTCACAGGTCACAAGTCTTCCAACAGGATAAAGACCAAAAACACACAACTAGAACCAGCCAAGAACCTCTCAGAACCAAACACTGGACTATCCTGAAGTGTCCTCCTATGAGTCCTGATCTACATCCTGTTGGACATCTGTGGAAACATCTGGAACATGCAGTCTGGAAAAGAAACCCTTCAGACCGGAGACACTTGGAGACATTTGTCCATGAGGACCAAAACACCTGTCTACAGGTGGACACGTGTCCATGAGGACCAGAACACCTGTCTACAGGTGGACAAGTGTCCTTGAGGACCAAAACACCTATCTACAGGTGGAAAAGTGTTCATGAGGACCAAAACACCTGTCTACAGGTGGACAAGTTTCCATGAGGACCAGAACACCTGTCTACAGGTGGACAAGTTTCCATGAGAACCAGAAAACCTGTCTACAGGTGGACAAGTTTCCATGAGGACCAGAAAACCTGTCTACAGGTGGACAAGTGTTCGTGAGGACCAGAACACCTGTTTACAGGTGGACAAGTGTTCATGAGGACCAGAACACCTGTCTACAGGTGGACAAGTGTTCATGAGGACCAGAACACCTGTTTACAGGTGGACAAGTGTTCATGAGGACCAGGACACCTGTCTACAGGTGGACAAGTGTTCATGAGGACCAGAACACCTGTCCACAGGTGGACCAGTCTCATTGAGGAGACACTCATCTCTGGACTGAAGTGGTCCATAAAGAAGGTTGTAAAATAGATATTTAGTTGAGGATCCATCATTTATGTCCAGGACGGTTTCATGTTTAAATGGTTCTGTTGAGCCTGTCCCGAAGCAGAAGATTTTTCATTTATCAGTTTTCAGTAAATCAATATAACTGCAGTTTCGGCTTATTTCAGTGACCAATGAGTGTATTTTCTCTTTAATGGACAGGTACAAACAATTGTCCATGTGAAATTCGGCGCTTTGTCCTCCGTCATTGTATCACTTGTTGGTGTCAAGGAGGTGAACTGGATTCAGACGGAGACCTAAATGCTAAAATAAATCAGCCTCAGACCAGCGGACAAAGAACCCAATCCTGGCCTCCAGGTGATCCACCGAGACGTGCATTGAACCGTTGGCGCAGGCTGACGAGAGTCTAGACGTCTGGTTGATGGTAGAGTCTAGGAAGTGGATCTGGCCTTTGGTAGCGTGTCTTGGCCAGCTGTGGAGGGTGGGGTAAACAGCCAGACGTTGTGGCAGTGGTGAGACGTCCAGCAATGAAGCCGGGAGGTCAAAAACCATCCAGCTCTGCTGTCCTCCACCAGAGATGGACTGGGTAGAAGAGATCAGTTCCATCCAGTCTTCATAGCGACTTCTTTGAGTACTATGAATCTCAGGACTTCTTTTACTCCTGAAACAGCCCCTCTAGAAATAGGTAGGATAACAAGAATAAAAAAAAACAGTAAAATAGTCTCCTTGAAAGTTTCCTTGAAAGGCTTTTTTTGAACTTTCTTAGAAATTAGAGTTTGCCGTGTCAACGAAGTCCCCCATTGTCAAAATCCTCAGTTCTCGACATTCAGCTGTCTGGACCCTCAAACCTGAAGACGTGGCTGTAGCTCAGCTCATACACCGTCGCCCTGTTTCAACAATTAACATTAATTTGGCCGTGCACTGGAGTTGACATCTCGGAAATATGTAGCTTGTTTCTTATATCTGACCATTGGATCTAACTTTTAGTACATGAAAGCTTTTGAAACACAATTTAATAGATGTTCAAAGGACGTTTAGATGTGCTACCAAGCTGAACCAACACACCTTCAACCAGAAGTTAACAGTCCTCCTGACAGTAAATTACCTTTTTAATTATTTTCTTGAAAGTTGGAAGTTTTCATACATTATCTTGGTTGTGTTCTTAAACACATGAAGAGATTACCATGATGCTGCCTCGAAGCCCCTGAGAGGCTGACTGACACCGTTTGAGTTAGATGGAGCCAAAATGTGGATTTCCTTTAAGATGTACCTTCAAACACAAGGGGCTCATTGCAAGACATTATGGGAAGTCAAAAAAACCCAAACTAAGACATCAGTAAAAAGCAATCATGGACCTTCAAAACACTGCTTCATCCTTGGGTGCCGTTTTTTGAGATGGCTGAATGCCTCACCTTCAGCTGTTCAAGGAATTACACACGATAATAAACAGCACAGAGGACGCCCACGAAAGAGGTGGCTTCTGAGTCCAAATGATGAAGGTCCTTCGGTGGGAAATCAACGTGCAACATCAACCAGGCCAGACCATGTGGAGATCTGGTTGACACCAATCCATAACCACCAGGAGACACCGGTAACCGCCACACATGCAGGAGAAAGACATCGCTCTAAAACGACTTCAAACAGATTAGTTTGCAGCATCACATGGGGCCATCCATCCATCCATCCATCCATCCACCCATCCATCCATCCATCCATCCACCCATCCATCCATCCACCCATCCATCCATCCATCCATCCATCCATCCATCCATCCATCCATCCATCCATCCATCCATCCACCTATCCATCCACCCATCCATCCATCCACCCATCCATCCATCCATCCATCCATCCATCCATCCATCCATCCATCCATCCACCCATCCACCTATCCATCCACCCATCCATTCATCCATCCACCCATCAACCTATCCATCCATCCATCCATCCATCCATCCATCCATCCATCCATCCATCCATCCATCCATCCATCCATCCATCCACCCATCAACCTATCTATCCACCCATCCATCCACCCATCCATCCATCCATCCATCCATCCATCCATCCATCCATCCATCATCCACCCATCAATCCATCCATCCATCCATCCATCCATCCATCCATCCATCCATCCATCCATCCATCCATCCATCCATCCACCTATCCATCCACCCATCCACCTATCCATCCACCCATCCATCCATCCATCCATCCATCATCCACCCATCAATCCATCCATCCATCCATCCATCCATCCATCCATCCATCCATCCATCCATCCATCCATCCATCCACCCATCCATCCATCCACCCATCCACCTATCCATCCACCCATCCATCCATCCATCCATCCACCTATCCATCCAACCACCTATCCATCCATTAATCCATCCATCCACCTATCCATCCATCCATCCATCCATCCATCCATCCATCCATCCATCCATCCATCCATCCATCCATCCATCCATCCATCCATCCACCTATCCATCCAACCACCTATCCATCCATTAATCCATCCATCCACCTATCCATCCAACTATCCATCCATCCATCTATACATCCATCCATCCATCCAACCACCTATCCATCCATCCATCTATACATCCATCCATCCATCTATACATCCATCCATCCATCCATCCATCCATCCATCCATCCATCCATCCATCCATCCATCCATCCATCCATCCATCCATCCATCCATCCATCCATCCATCCATCCATCCATCCACCCACCCTTCCATCCATCCATCCATCCATCCATCCATCCATCCATCCATCATCCATCCATCCGGGTGGGTTTGATGGTCGTGGGGATCTACTGGAGACAACCTCAGCTCCCTTGAGGTGAATTGCGGAGCTACACCTGGACAAGTCACCGGTCCAATCCCTCACGCTCACTTCAGGACCACATGTGTGTTTTTGGACTGTAGGAGGAAGCCAGAGTATCTCGAGAAAAGGGGGGAGCTTCCAGGCCTCAGAACAGCCTTCCAGCTGTGAGGTATGGCAGTGGAAGCATCATGATGTGGGTTCACATTGCTGCAGTGGGTACTAGTGCTCCTCAAGCAGATACCATGGTGTTAAAATAAGATTACGTGGCTTTACTGAAGCAAGATATGAGCCAAAAAATGTCAAGTTTGGGAGTTTTGGAAATGGACAAGTCTCCCAGAGGAGCAATGCGCCCAATCATTCCTGAGGTGGAAGGTGTCTTAAGGAAAACACAGTCACGGTGTTGGGATGACCTCAGTTGTGTAGAATATTTATGGAAGGCACTAAAAAGGCACATGAGAGCCCAAAGGTCTACAAACTGGAATTAGGCTGCACCAGTTTCTTCAGGAGGACATTGGTAGTCCAGCAAGACTGTGCGAAGGTTGTGGACGTCTACCCAGGTCGACTGAGCCAAGTTAAAAAGATTAAAGACAATTCCACCAACTGTATGTAACCCTCTGACTTTTAAGAAAAAGCTTTGTTGAAATGGATTCTTCCTCTTCTTACTCTGACATTTTCAAGTAAAAGTAGACATCAGGAGTTCTAACTGACCTGAAACAGGAAATCTTTGGAGAAAAAAACAACAACTTTATAACTTAACTGTATGTAAACCTTTGAATGCATCTCTGTATTACTGTATGTTAGTATATTCTTATGGTATTTTGTTGTATCTTGTCATTTCTTATCTGCTTTTGTTTAATGTGTCTTGTAATATCAGATGTTTTCTTTTTACGGTTGTTTGTTTTTATATATTTTGTGCTTCACCATGTGCATTATGTTCTGTCATAATTAAATGACAAAAAGAAAGAAAAACACAAACAATATGAGCAAGTAACTCTTTTTTTCTTCAGCTTAGAGCCCCAACACCTGGCAGCTGGGTACAAGGGTTGACGTAGGGGTTGTTGGGGTAAGATGTGGATTTATGGGCGAAGACATGCGGACGGCTCCTGTGTTCTTGGAATCTGTCTCTTATGTGATTTGTTGTCTTAGTTTACATCTTGTTTTTGTTTCTTGACATGACTTGCTTTTTGGGTTGTATAATTTCTTAGTTGGGCTAGATTTAGAGCTCTACCGAATCCTGGTTCAAGAACGTAAGTAGATGCTTTCACTTCTTTACCTTGAGGAAGGACCAGTTGGGCGACGTCGTAGACCAATTCATAGATCTTGACAACCTGTTGTTTACTTTTTATCTCATCAGTTGTCTCAAGATGAAGATTGATACCAGCCTGACTATGCCCCAGCTCTCAGATGTTCTGTCTCAAGCCGGCCTCCAGTTTGCCGTGGCGACTGAGGACGACTATGATGACATCATGGCCATGAGCCAGGACATCTACGGAGGCCTCGACTACATTCCCACCAGATACACGAGCTGGCTGCAGGAAGCTAACCGCACTGTGATACTAGCCCGCAAACAGGGAAAAGTGGTAAGTTCACACAGTGGAATGTTGATTGTTTAAAAACCTACTTACCCTACCCTTAGCTACTGTTGTGGAATTTTATAAATTGCACAAAGTAAAGTACAGATCCTTAACAAACTACAACATCGGTGAGCTCGAGATGACCAAAGTTTATTTTAACTGATGCGCAATCAGTAGAGTCAAGTGCAGCAGCAGCAACAGTAGAGTCTGAGGAAACATGTTGTTTGACTTCTTTTATATGGGAATGGGTCGGACCTGACAGATCATTGGAAGCTACCGTATTTTCGCGACCATTCGGCGCGCCGTGTGGAAAGGCGCACCCTCAGTTTTTTGTGTCATTCTTGGATTTAAAACACACACACGGCGCACCGACCGAAAAGGCGCCGTCTACACACGGAGCGCCGCCTTACAACACACACACACGCGCGCACAACACGCACAAATAGAGCGAAAAAAAAATAAAGCGGGAGCAAAACTTAGTTTGATTGTACTTTATTTAAGTTATTACATTAATCAAACCCATCGAAATCTTCGTCCTCCGTTTCTGCATTCATTTCAGCCTGATCGCGCTGAAACCGGGAGAACTGATCAGCTGCGACGGGCAGAGCCCGCAGCTCTCTGGCCGTGCTGAGCAGCCGAGTCATTTTCCGTGCCGTGCGGCCCCTCGGAAATGATGCCGGCTTTTGAAAAAGCCCGAACAACAGTCCAACCCAGCAGACACGTCAGCCCACGCATCTACAATCCTTCAACAGTAAACGACGGAGCCCGCAGACTGAGCAGCAGCCGACGCGTCGGCCACTTGGTCGGCGGTTCCTCCGGCCCTCCGGCCCGCCTCTGCGGTGCAGCTCCCCCGGGAGCCGCGTCTCCTTCTCGGTAGCGAGCCCGAGTCGCCCCGTCCGCTCCAGGTGTCCCGCCACGGAGCCGCCGCCGGACAATCACGGGCGAATTACACGCCCCCCTTCCTCCTTTAATGTTCTCATGGTGGTACTACTACTACTACTACTACGTCCGCAAATCATGCCCCCCCCTTTCCCCCTTTAACTTCTCATGGTGGCCTCAATTACGTCCGCCTTATGGATCCGCGTTAAGTCGACGCAGCCCTACGCCGTAGGCTCTGCGTCGGTGTAACGCGGAAACATAAATCAGCCTTTACAATAATACAATAGGCACATTGTGTCATTGGGCGCGGCACATTTAAAGAAAAAAAAAAGACGTTTATATGCGCCTAACGGTCGCAGAAATACGGTAGTAACACAAAAGACAAGAAAACCTGACAGACCATTCAAGGGACACTGTGTCCCCCTGCACCTGACACATAGGTGCTAGTTAGTTAGCTAGCGAGGAAAGGCATACATTACAAAAGAGCATTTTCATCTGCATCTACATCTTCTATACCCACCTCTTCAAATTCCTTTCCCGCAGCTGGCCTTTTGTTAGTATTTTGCAATTACACAGCTGTTGATCCCCCCCCACTATCCTGCTCCACACAGCTTTGACCTTTTGTTAGAAAGTATGCAATGTTTGAATTTTTCCATGACACTACTTTGTGGTTAGCAGTTAGCCAAGAGTGGATTAAAAATGCCTACCAGGAGTAATCAGAACTCACGCATCAATGTGAATGAATCAGCTTCATTCCTTCAGCATGAACATAACCTCCTTCTGGGCCTTCCAGGCCTTCAGTGATGTCACAATGACACTATAGAGATCAATCATTTGTCTTCTGGTTTCCTGTGACAGATTGCTCTGGAGTCAGTGTGTGTGATTGACGGTGGTGACACCATGTTGGTGGAAGGCCTCCGTGTCGCCCCGCAGGAAAGGGGCAAAGGCGTGGCAGGAGTTCTGCTGCGCTTTTGCTCTGAGCTGGTTAAATCCAAGTACCCGGGGGTCAAAGTGACTCGCCTGACCCGTGACGATCAACTCGGACCCAAGGACTTCCAGAAGTACCGCGTCATAACTAAGCAGGTACAAGCACTGAAACCAGACGAAAGGCGTGTATTTGGGACCCGTCATTGCAGATAGTTTACGGCTGGTAGAAATGATTAACAGACCAAATGCAGAGAGCTGTCAGTCTTTCTTTCAGTCGCTGTGGTTGGGGTTCATCTATGCCAGGATCTCTCATTGGATTTCTTTCTTAGGGCATTCTGCTGGTGCGGTTCAGAGCTGAAGAACTCAAACAGCAACTGTCTGAACTCAGTCTGACTGGAGGCCTCCATCCCTCCAGCCCTTCCCCTGTGCGTCTCGATCAAACGACCATAAAGCGGCTGTATCTCACCACCGACCTGATGCAAGGGGTCCTGCCCAACGCCACCATCATTCAAGACTGGCAGCCTTTCAAGCTGCTGCCCAGTAACATGGCTATCCTCCTGAAGAAGGACATCGACTGGATGGTGGATGACGTGTCCACTCCCACCGTGGCCAGCCTTTGCACCTTCCCGTTCAGGGTGCCCATTGGAGATGACTGGTAAATGTCCTTTTTTTTATGTCTTCAACTTGATGTTACATAACTGCAGGACAACCACTATACAGTATAGTGAAGAAACCACAGCTAAGTTTGACTTTTAACACTGGGATAAGACATGTCAAAGCACAACCTTCCTCCGATTCTCCCAGACGCAGACTGAAGCTGAATCTCTATCTGTAAAACGATACGTAGCTGTCGCAAGAGAAGACCGGGACGGAAGTCTGTGGACTGTTTGTGCAGATAGTGACGATAGTGACGGGAGACAGAGAAGCTAAACGCCACCTCCTAAAGGATAAACCCCTACGTGTTGCAAGCAAGAAGAGTTGTAAGGGTCAGGTTCCTGCTCAGAGTAGTTTCAGTAGAGTGTGGGCACTTTTACGTACCGTCAAGCAGCTTTAAGACACTCAGAACATGAAAAGAACAACCTACCATCACAAACGGTTGGGATGATTAGGAAAACGCGAGAGATGTGCAGAGAATCAACATATTGTCAACAGATGTCTGAGAAAATGATTTAAATGGTTTAAAACAGTGCAGAGTATCATGAAACCAAGGGTGCAAGAGATGGACACCTGTGATCTTGGACCCTTCAGGCAGAACTTCGTTAAGAACCTTCTTTCGTCCACAGCTGGTTTAACCTCATGGACAAGGATTATTGTAAAAAATCTTTATCAAACATTACAATACAGAGATACACTCACAAAAGCCTCTTAAAAAACTCTGCTTTTCAAAAAATAAGCATCGTGTTCTCCTTCTCCAGAGGCAGCAGCGACATCTCTGGATTCGGAGGCATCTGGGATGGACCATCACACAGTGATGGATTGTGATCAGATGAATCAGTGTTCCAGATGTTTTTTGGAACAGTGAAGCAGACAAGTGGATCAGTGCGGCGTCTGCAGTAATGTGGACTCTGTACAGGTCTGTTGTGGTGAAGAACGAGTTGAGCCAAAAGGCAAGACTCTGTTTACCAGTCGATCTACGTTCCTCATCTATGGTCACCAACTATGGGTAGAGACCGAAAGAATAAGATCGAGGAAACAAGCAAGCCGAAATGAGTTTCCTCCAACTGGAGCCTCCCTTAGAGATTAAGGGAGACGTTCGGTCACCCAAGAGAGACTTTGAGTAGAGTCTCCGCTCCTCCACGTGGAGAAGAGCCAGCCGAGGAGGTTTACACACCTCCGGAGGATGCCACCTGGACACGTCCCTCAGGAGGTGTTTTGGTCATGTCCAACCAGGTGGAGGTCCTGGCACGGACCCAGAAGACGCTGGAGAGATCATATCTCTGGGCCGGATGGGGAACGTCTTGGTAGTCCCCCGGAAGAGCTGGAGGAGGTGACCATGAAGATAGAGACCTGGACCTCTTTGCTTAGACTGCTGCCCCCCTGAATCTGGACAAGCAGAAGTGAATGGACGGATGGATGGATGGATGGATGGATGGATGGATGGATGGATGGATGGATGGATGGATGGACGGACGGACGGACGGATGGATGGACGGATGGATGGATGGATGGACGGACGGACGCAGCTTGCTGAGATTTTAGATCAACATCTGCTGCCCTCAGGAGCACATCTTTTCCATGGACGTCCATGAATTTTTCAACAAGACGATCTGACATGACTGAGGAAGACGAGGGTCCAGGTTCTGCACTGGTCTGACTGTAGACCTGATCTGTACCCAGTAGAGAATGTTGGAGAAGTTTGAAATAAAAAAGTTAACAATAAAAAACCCATTTAGGGGTGTTTCCTGGCGGAAGAGGTACCTGAAACTCTTCATGGCTTGGTCTCGCCAATGCAAGACTGTGAGAAGGAATGGCGACATTATTACGTGTTTGAAGTTTCACTGTCACAACTGCTTTTGTGTTGGAGGTCTGAAACACAAACATATCTTGTATATTAACAAATGATATGATGAAATATCTTCAAAGTGTCTGCAAAGACACAGAAGCCAGAATAAATGTAAGAATGACTGTTCTGTTTCATCCTCTACTTACTTGTTTCTACTTGCCCAAATCGCCCCAGCTTCTCGGACGTCTACACTCGTTCATTGCTTATCACTCTGTCATCTGATGCACTTCTCTCAAACAGGTACTACCTGAACATCGACATGTTCGGGAAGGACCTGAGCCTGGCCCGGCAGCAGTTCATCTGCCACCTGCAGCGCCACACCGCCACCCTGAAGGGTCACGTGATGTGCCAGCTCTTCCTGGACCCGCCGCTGTGGAAGCCCATGGTGGACTTCTGCCACGACTGCTTGAACGTGGAGCTGGTGAAGGAGTACACCGAGCAGTGTGTGGTGGAGTCCGATGTGGTCTAGTCGTAGGTGATGGATGGAGAGGAGAAGAGGACGGAGGGGCGACGAGGAACAGAGAGAATTCAGTTACGCTAAACAAAGAAAATACAACCTTTTTTTCCCCCCCTACGTAGAGCGAAACCAAGCAAACTAAAAAAGCAAGACCTCTGGGAATGCAGTAGTTGTTATGTAACGCACAAACATGATAGGACGATAAAACCCTGAACTTCATCCCCGTCATCTAAAGCAGATCTGCAGCTCAACGCTGAGTCTCCAGCCGGTCATCAGTGTAGATTTGTGTGTCATTCTTCTCCTAAAACTGAACTTTGCATGAAAGTCCCTGCATGTGAATTCAGAGTCCTCCAGTGTCACGGACAGAAACCGATTTCTGTCCCGGAAGGCATCAACGTTAGCGTGGGAGCGTAAAAATAGAGTGTAGCGAAGAAAAACCACGAAAAACTCCACAAAAATCATTGCAGAGATGAGTTCTGTCTAAATTCCCCCGACGGGGGCAGTGATGTAGAAATACTGCAGACACAACAAGCGAACGCTCGTCTCTCACACGACAAAGTACCTTTAAAGCATTTCCAACCTTTCAGTTGTGTTCTCTGTAAATACTGAAGCTCTGCGTGTACAAAGTGAGCCGGTTTCTGAATCTGCACAACTCTAAAGGCACTTTATTCAAACTGCAGGCAGGCTGTCGAAGGAGTCCCGCTGTTGTTGATGGATATCGGCAACTGTGTTTGTACACAGTCCAGTTAACCACACACACATCTGACATGTCGCAGCAGCAGGATCGAGCATGGGAACCCTCTCGGACTGACTGCTCTTCTGCTCGTTTCATAACAGGAGGTCCGGTCGTCATCTAAGTCAGGAACAAACGCAGGGTTGCAACACACAGCGGCAGACTTTACTGAGAAAGCACCGCTGGACATCCATGATGTCGGAAGAAGAGCAAACAGCTACTCCTGGTATTACCGGCCGGTTGCAGCTCCTTCAGCAGCGACTTCATCCAGATCTTCCAGCCTCTCTGGATCAGAGATGCTCGGTGTTCAGGAGGGATTCTGGATCACTCCTCTGCCCAGAACGGGTTCAGCTCAGACACATGGGTAGGATGTCTGCTGTGAACGGATCTCTGGAGATCCTGCAGCATCTTTCTATCTATCTCTAACGTCTGGATAATCAAGGTGGATTTTCTTCTGTTGTGGATTTACTTCCATGATTAGGCTCGTGTGCTGCTACATTACGATGTTCCTGTAGAGTATTCCCAATGATTCAATTGGTTCTATCAGTCAGTAACACATCTTCCCAGGAAATGGTATTCTTAGCGGAGATCAGGAGGACAGCAGCGTCCTCTGTGGTGTCCCTCCATTGACATCCTCCCTGTTTAATAACTTCCATGTGGTTGACTCAGGAACCAAGACGTTCAGTGATGTCTCCAGGCCGTCAGATGGTTCCCTCGGGTTCTTCTTGATGATTTTGAGGCGAGTCTATGGAGTAGTCTTGGCTTGACGTCCAATTCTAGGAAAAACCGCTACTTTTTCTAGATAGTATGCCTCGCGGTGGACTGATGGACGATAAACACTCTGGATGCCTTTGCGGGTCGGCTGCTCATCATCGTAAATCTTCAGAGGTCTCTTGTTAGAGAGGCCTGCTCCACATCATAGTTCTAGAGCGATGGGAACCCATGATGGTTCTGGAGCGATGGGAGCCCATGATGGTTCTGGATCAGGGGTCGGCAACCCGCGGCTCTAGAGCTGCATGCAGCTCTTTAGCGCCGCCCTAGTGGCTCCCTGGAGATTTTTCAAAAATGTTTGACCTTTTTTTCCTTTTTTTTCTTTTTTTCCTTTTTTCTCTTTTTTTTCTTTTCTTTTTTTCTCTTCTTTTTTCCTTTTTTTCTTTTTTTTCTTCTTTTTTCTCTTCTTTTTTTCCTTTTTTTCTTCTTTTTTTTCTCTTTTTCTTCCTTTTTCCTTTCCTTTTTAATCTCGACATTTTTACTTTTTTCTCGAAATTTTGTCTTTTTTCCTCAACATTTCGATTTTTTTCTCGAGATTGTACTTCAACATTAATCTCGACATTTCGACTTTTTTTTTCTCAAAATTTAGACTTTTTTCTCAACAATTCGACTTTTTCACAAAATTTTGACTATTTCCTCGACATTTCGACTTTTTTATCAACATTTCGACTTTTTTATCAAGATTGTACTTCAACATTAATCTTGACATTTCGACTTTTTTCTCGAAGTGCATAATGAAAAAAAAAAAATCTTCCCCCAGTTATAACTAATATAGATACATACAGCATGTGTTGCCTTTATTCTAAGGCTTACACAAGACTTTTCATTTTTTGCGGCTCCAGACATATTTGTTTTTTGTGTTTTTGGTTTTTGGTTTCAACATTTTGGGTTGCCGACCCCTGTTCTAGAGCGATGGGAACCCCTGATGGTTCTGGATGGACGCTGAGAGGGAAGTCTTTCCGCCTCTGCGAATCATCAGCAGATGACTGAATCCGCTCGCTAGCTTTTCCTCCAGAACCTTTGACCGGAGCGTTCAACAAAGACAAGATATTAGAAAATGACCCTTAATTATTGGAACTTGTGTTTTTAGGACTTAGATGACGATCAGATCACATTTTATGGCAAGTTGATGCAGAAAAACAGTCAACTCCAAGACGTTCATATACTTTTTCCTTAAACTATATTTTAGTGAAGACTTTTTTTTTCAGTTTCAAATCTTTGTAAAATATTATGTATATATGTTACTAATTTAATATTTCCGCCTAAATGCTGCAATAAAACTTAACACGTTAAGCTGTAAGTAGAATTTAGGCTCACTTCTGTAGATTTTTTTCACAGTGTGAAACAAAATGCGAAAAATTCAGAATTTAACAGATAATTAACAGAATTCATAAATTCACTTCCGTTTTTATTTGTAGGTAAATAAATTACACAAACAGGAGGCCATCTCAGGGCACTTTATTAAAGCTATACACGATTCCACTCAGACACTGATGCAGTTTTACTTATTTTAGCTATCCATCGAGGTGTGTGATCTAGATTTATTTGATCGTTATGAGTTTAAGGTGCCTTTAATTTGAAAGGGTTGACATCTGGATTGGAGGAAGAGTTTAGGAACTGCGGCTCTATTTCAGGCAGAAGGGGCAGAAACGCCAGCATGTTTCATGGACTTTTCACGGAGAGTTAAGCTGAGTCATTTTTAAAAACTGCAAACTTTCCACGGGAATTAATGGGAATATACAGGGATTACCTTGTAATTCACAACCGTTGAATATAAACCATCTTGAGAGTTGATATGCAGCTTCAAGTCTTTGGCTACTTCAGACCTTGTAGAAGGTTTTCTTCCCACACATGGCAGTGACAGGAGTCGGGTTTCCCTTTAACTGTGGCTCCGCTATATTTCTATATTTCTAACTGATCACGGGTGCCCAGTTAGCTGATCAACGGGAATATTCTGGATCTGGTCATAGGGTTGCCAACTCCCTTAAAAATAAATAAGGGACACCTCATCAACCCCATTGCCTTCACCCTTCCTGGCGTGGTGAATTTTTTTAGCCCCTTTTTTTGTGAGTGAAACGATTTTTTAACTATTTGACTCGAACCTGAATTGAATTAGATGCATATTTTTGAATGCCATGAACACATGGAAAACAAATTATTATCCAGCAATTCACTTTAATACAAAATAACAAAATTAACTGAATAAAATAAGTATCTTTCTTAAACAGAAACCTGTCCTGCTTAACTTAAAATTGTATAAATTCATATAAAACAATAGAAAGCAAGCAGAACATCCATTCTGTAATAGCGCACATTTTTCAGTGGAATAACAAAAGTGCAAACAGAAAGTCTGTAGAAAACTTGTAAACATATTGGTGCCTCAAAGGCCATGACTGTAGGCTACAGTTGTAGTAAAACAGCTCAATGCCATTTTCCATTGGCATTTTATGACTGTTTTTTGACTCTACAGTAATGCGGGACAAAGTGCGTCCCTTTTCAGCTCAACATGGGACGTGTACTTTAGTTTATGAATAGGGGATAATTCCGTTTTTCAAGGGACGGTTGGCAACCCTATCTGGTTAACCGTTGCTAGCAGAAAGTCCCCTGGGGTGCAGATCTGGTTAACCCAAACCCAGAGACATATTTAGAACTTTCTTTAATTTTAGCTGATGTGGTACAAAAAACTAGTTATGTATGGAGCCAAATCAAGGCCAAAAGTTTTGCTAATTTGAAAATAAAATTTGAACCTGAAAATTCTTTTTTACAGTTTCAATTTTATTTTTTTCAGTATCAGATCTTTTTTTCAGTTTCAAATCTTTTTATTTCAGTTTCAAATCTTTTTTTCAGTTTCAAATCTTTTTTTTTCAGTTTCACGTCTTTTTTTTCAGTTTCACTTCTTTTTTTTCAGTTTCAAAATTTTTTTTCAGGTTCAGACTTTTGGCCCCGATCTGGCGTGGGGGGCGTGGCATCAACTGAGAGGGGCGTGGCATCATGAGTGACAGCAGAACAGAGAAGGCGGGGGACGTTCCTCAGTCATGTTGCCTTCAGGAAACGTAGGGTGCAGAAGTTATCAGTAGAAGTATGATTCCAAAAGTCTGAACCTGAAAAAAAAAATTGAAACTGAAAAAAAAAGAAGTGAAACTGAAAAAAAAAGATTTGAAACTGAAAAAAAGATTTGAAACTGAAATAAAAAGATTTGAAACTGAAAAAAATATCTGATACTGAAAAAAATAAAATTGAAACTGTAAAAAAGAATTTTCAGGTTCAAATTTTATTTTCAAATTAGCAAAACTTTTGGCCTTGATTTGGCTCCATAGTTATGGATGTGAAATGTAACCATGGAGACCAAAACTGGTTTTAGACTGTTAATGCTTATTTCTGCTGTAAAGTTGAACATTTTATCCTCCTAGTGGTTGGTAGAGGAACTGCAGGTTGGTTTAAATCCAGAAATTAGATGGTTGGCATTCGGCTGCACCATTTTAATCATTGATCATGGTCTCAGAGAATGTGTTATTGAGCGGTTCCCACCCCGCTCTGCTAAAGATACCCATCGGGCTAAACCGCAGGGGTGAAATTATAAGAAATAAAAACTCTGTTAACAACTCAGAGGTATTTAGAGGAGCCACGTACGAGGGGGCTCAGATAGGAGGTCTGAAAGCTCATTTTTATCTGACCCCACTCTGATTCCAGGTACATCTCTGTTAGGGCTGGGCGATATGGACCAAAAGTCATATCTCGATATTTTCTAGCTGAATGGCGATACTCTATATATATCTCGATATTTTTTCTGTGCCTTAATTGGGGTTTCCCCCAAAGCATTATAGCATAGCATCTCTGTTAGCATCATTTTTTTCTGAGGCAAACCCTTAAAAAAACCTTCAGTTTTAATACAAAGCCTCGTGCCAAATGTCACACAGGTACCTTTATTAACAGAGGTCTGCACAATATCAAAATGTAAAAAACAAATGAAATAAAAATAAACTACCTGCATATATAGAATAAAAATGCTTCTTGAATAAAATAAAACAAATATCCCTTTCCTGCATAACAATTAAATTAAAATACACTGTAATTAATACAATGTAAACAGTAACAGGCAGACTTTTCCACTGAGGTTGACAGTTGTGCAAATAACAAAACATTAGTGCAAATCTCAAATAAAACATTCAAGTCAATTTGTCACAAAATAAGCTATATCAAAATCATTAAAATTTTTTTTTTTTTTTTTTTTTTTAGAAATCGATATAAACAATATTGTCTCGTACCATATTGCGTTTGAAAATATATCGATATATATTAAAATCTCGATATATCGCCCAGCCCTAATCTCTGTACTAGCAGACGACCACTTGACTCAAAGTCTCCGGGTAAATTTCTCCCGGTGAGTTTCTCAAAAACGGCTGGAAACCCGGACTCCGGTACTTCTTGGGCCCTGTGGGCCTGGAGCTTTCAGCTCGTTCACATGTCTGACGACGGCTTACCTCGCTACACTATCAAACCTTTTTATGTTTGATAGTTACACTACCACAGCTTCAGTCGTCATGGCGACACCTGGAGGATTCTAGTTTCCCATGTTTGTGGCGGAGGAAACCATAGACGAGAAATTGACCTGAATCTGGATCAAATCTGATGATCTGAATCAAAATTTAAATAAAATATGTTCCCGTTAAATCTCGTGGGAGAGAAAAAGTTTGCAACCCTACTGGTTCTTTACTCAGAACTCAGTTCACGCGTTTGCGCGTTGAAACCTTTTGAATTGAAAGCTTCTTTGAGCGCATGTTCTTCCAAGTGTAAACATCACTTTCCACCCGTGACAGACCGGGCCTCTCCGCCTCACAGTCCTGCACTCGAGAGTCAGGTTTCTGCAGTTTGGACTCTGGCGTTGCTGAACTCCTCCTCCAGTTTGAGTAAGAATGCTCACATGAAACCTCTGAAGGACTATATTTGTGAATTTAAACGTTTAGATCCAGTCAAAATCGCTAAACTTCTAACTGTAAGACCAGATTCATGTTCAGAGACAACTCGTTTTTTCAGTTGTTGTCTCGAAGGACGTTTTTATGATCCTTAAACGTTCCCACTACACGACTTTCTGACCGGTTTGCTAGTCGGCAGGTTCCCCGACTGGTCAAAGGGAAACTAGAAGGCGCTCAGCATCCACCAAGCATTATTCCAAACCTCCTTAAAGATGCATTAAAAGAGTCTGCGGTGGGTGCGTCCACGGTGACCTGCAAACCCCTAGAATAGAATAGAATAGAATAGAATAGAATAGAATAGAATAGAATAGAATAGAATAGAGTCAGCTTTATTGGCCAAGTATGAACATGCCAGAAAGGGAATGTGTTTTCGGTTTTTTTTTTTGCTCACTGAACCCAGATTTTACGATGGAGTATTAGGGCCAAACTAAGACAAAAAAAATTTGGAACAAGAATAAAGTCATAATATAATGAGAATAAAGTCGTAAAATTACGAGAATAAAGTCGTAATGTTGCGAGAATAAAGTCGTAATATTATGAGAATAAAGTCGTAATATTATAAGAATAAAGTCGTAATATTATGAGAATAAAGTCGTAATATTACGAGAATAAAGTCGTAAAATTCCGAGAATAAAGTTGTAATGAATAAAGTGGTAATTTATGAGAATAAAGTCATAATATTATGAAAATAAAGTGGTAATTTATGAGAACTCTAACAGGAAGAGCTTCTTCTCCCTGTGTTAAAATGAAGAATATTGAGCATCTTGTGAAGTTATATTTATATATTTATAATATATTACAACTTTATTCTCGTAATATTACGACTTTATTCTCGTAATTTTACAACTTTATTCTCATAATTTTACGACTTTATTCTCATTACATTATGACTTTATTCTCGTAATTTCCTTTTTTTGTTTTTTTGTTTGGCCCTAATACTCCGTCGTAAGATTTAAATAGTTACAAACAGTAATAGACAAATGGCTCTTATTAACATATATACAATTTAAAAGTGAAAGGTGCAGCAGTATGAGGTAGTCATGGTTATTGAAAGGTGCATTGTTACAGCATATGATTGTGTTATTATTATTATTATTATTATTGCACAGTGGTTGATTACTCTGAGACTCTATGAGTGGTCAGAGTTCATCAGAGCAACAGCTTGGGGGAAGAAGTTTGCGGCACATGCAAAGCGACAGCTAAAAAAATATAACTGAGAGAACTGGGATGGCAGAACTGGGATTTGGGCTAAATCAGAGATGCTGGGCACGAATTAATTTGGCCCAAATGTAGTATGCAAGCAGTGGTGCTGAGTTACTTCTGGAAAAAAAAGTCCCATACACATCTGACCAGTCTACTTGTATCCCATAATGCAATGGGCCACTATAGTGGAAGCCCGTCACGTTAGTGTCACATGACCGGTTGCTGCTCTCCAACCTGAAACCAGCCACAAATGCTGCCTTTACGTTGGCCTACTACATGCGATGGAGGACTGTCGTGCCAGTACGCAGTACATACTACACTCACTGTATCACAGTATGTAGCTTCAGTAAAGAAACACCAGCATGCCAACAAATCTTCACTCAAACACCTCGACCTGCTACTGTCTTCCCTCGGCCTTGAAATTAGCCCGGTCAGCCATTATTTCCAAAGACTCGGTCTGGTTCCTCCGGATTTGAGCAGCACCAGCGGCGCAGACGGAACTACGTCTGGATGTGGTTGGATCAGCACACAGCCAAAGTGAGATGACGAGGTTGTTGTGAACGGTGGCTCTTGGAAACTCCTGCATGAATCATCACCTAAAGCTAGGGTTGCCAACTCCCTGAAAAATAAATAAGGGACACCTCCTCTGCAGGTTGCCTTCACCCCTTCCTGGCGTGGTGAATTTATTTAGCCCCTTTTTTTGTGATTGAAACGATTTTTTCACTATTTGACTCGAACCTGAATTGAATTACCGTATTTTCTGGACTATAAGCCGCTACTTTTTTCATAGGTTTTGAACCATGCGGCTTATACAAAGGTGCGGCTATTCTGTGGATTTTTCTTCCACCGCTAGGGGGAGTGCTAACCGGAATTAGAATAAAAACTAAAACAAAATAAATGCAAAGAAGAATACGCTACTTCTTCTTTAGCAGATAGAAGTAGAAGCAGATTTCAAACAGATAAATAGATGAATAAATACCGGTTATTTTCTCTTGGTTCTGTCCCGTTTTAATCAGCAAAGTTGCTGCTGTGTTAAAAGACACTGTTAGGAAAGGATCTATTTAGGTACATACATGTACATCATTTACAGTTCAAAATCCTTCTGTACATGTAGTAAATATCTAATCTAACAACATAAATATGTGCGGCCTGACTATTTTTTTTCTAAATAGAGCGGATGCGGCTTATATATCTTTTTTTTATTGTTTTTTTAAAAATAGAGCTGATGCGGCTTATATACAGGTGCGGCTTATAGTCCAGAAAATACGGTAGATGCATATTTTTGAATGCCATGAACACATGGAAAACAAATTATTATCCAGCAATTCACTTTAATACAAAATAACAAAATTAACTGAATAAAATAAGTATCTTTCTTAAAAAAGAAACCTGTCCTGCTTAACTTAAAATTTTATAAATTAATATAAAACAATAGAAAGCAAGCAGAACATCCATTCTGTAATAGTGCACATTTTTAGTGCAATAACAAAAGTGCAAACAGAAGGTCTGTAGAAAACTACTACAGTTGTAGTAAAACAGAACAAAATAACTTATGAACAGCCCAATGTGATTTTCCATTGGCATTTTATGACTATTTTTTGACTCTCAAAAGTGCGTCCCTTTTCAGCTCAACACGCGTACTTTAGTTTATGTAGGGCTGTGCGATTAATCGATTTTAAATCTAAATCGGATTTATTAATCAAGACGATGTTAAAAAAAGGAAAATCGGAAAATCGATTTTCCTTTTTTGCAGCTGGCTGCTTTACAGACAGAGCTCATCTAGTCATCTTTGTTTGGTCAACAAAATTGTAAATGTTGTCACTTTACTAAACGCAAGGAGGATTTACAGTATCTTTCAATTGCACTTCATTCCCAATAGGGAAATTTGTTTGCTATTTAAAAAAAAAATAGAGATAAAATATTTGAAACAATTTATTCCATTGTGTTTTGTAGTTCCACCAAAAAAATCGAAATCGAAAATCGGGTTTTCAGAGAAAAAAATCAGGATTTTATTTTTGTCCAAAATCGCCCAGCCCTAAGTTTATGGGACGATTCCGTTTTTCAAGGGACGGTTGGCAACCCTATCTAAAGCTGTTTAGGTCAGTCCGGTACCACTTGTAGTGTGGGAAATGGCTGTGAATGTGATCGGTACCAGACCCGTTCCACTAGAGAGAATGCATATGGCAGGCCAGGCTATGTCCAAATATCTACTGGTTTACATGTAGTTTCATTGTCATTTACCGTCACTTAGTGCTTGTTTTGTTGACAAAGTGTATCTCGGAGGGCAGTTGGACGACCGGGTCGCTGTCAGGTCGTGTACCATGTGACCCTCAGTCCAGATCAATCATGTAGTGTGAACGCTACCGTGACTTAAAGACAGAAGTTGTGAAGTCGCTGAAAGTCGTGTAGTGCGAACGCTTTTCACACGCCGCCGTAAACCTGCAGGACAGAAGGCATTCCCATGAGCCTCGGCAGTTGTTCATCTCATTTACCGCCGTGAAGCCGGTGACAGGTATCGCTGATAGACAGGCACTAGATTCGCTTCAGCTTGGTTCTGCTGGCATAGAAAACAGTAAGATAATAACACGTCACTTCACACGCGGAGATTCCTGAGCATGGTTTTCTTTATTCCCTCATTTTTCATCTCTGGATGTGTCTCTCGCAGCTTTCCATGTGTCTCGTGGTGACTTGTTAACAGAGTCTAAAACAAGGCCATCAGCGTGAGCCGAACAGGAATATTTTTTTGGGAATACAGAGATGTTCCGGCTCCCTGACGAGCTTTTATTCCCATGTCGACTTTTATCTCTTCGTATGCAGTTTATCACAGGTGAGGAAGACTGGCTGTGCTTGAGAAGAAAAAACGAATCGAAATGTCAATAATATAACTAGATTTCCTTTTGAGTTGAGTTTGTTAGAAATCTAACGTGACGATACAGTTTTTTTTAGAATAAATTACTAATTTCTCTCCACGGCTAACATGAGGTTCTCATGAAATGCTTTCTAAAAAGTTGCTTTTTACCCAAATAAATAAATGAGTTATCGTGCTAGACATCAACGCGGGAATGAAGATACGTTTCCATTAGGGAAAACTAACAAATCTCACCGTGAAATTTACTTTTTCTATTCAAAGTGTTGTGAACATTTATGTTTAAATATGCAAATTAGAGATAGAACAGTTTATAATTGGATTAGCAAACTCCTACAGTGCTTTTTTAAATATATAAATATATTTTTGGTGCCCAAGTCCAGACTACATGTTCATTAGACGTCTGAGGGTGAAGGCGGCCATCTTGATTCCTCTTCCTTTCCTGGCGGTTCTCCGGTAGAACCTTGCTGATCTCTGACGTAGCTCCTCTTTCTGGTCGCTTTTGGAGCGCTGTTCGCTTCGTCTGGGTTCAAAAAAAAGAGTTCATTTCAGTGGACTTCAGTTTAGCTCTGTAGGGCAGTGCTTCAAGTGGAACAAATCAGTGCCGGTACTCCCCCATATTGACCTGCTGTCAATCACGCAAAGTTGGGACAAAAACACGAGCCAATGTCGTTTTATTGTACAGAAGTTACAAAGAACAAAAACAGTCCTAAATCAAATCCCCGTAAGCCCAAAGTGTCCATGGAGCCATGTTTATTAACCTTCATGGTGTTAACACGGCGTGGAAAACATCACTGTCTTCAAAACTTCGATATATAGATCAGCCATCATGTTGAATATCAAACCAATGTCAACGTCACAGTCCTGGTACCACGCTACGCTGGAAAAAGGTGACAGTACGCTGAGGGGGGGGGGGTTTAAAAGTGTTGGTACTGCGTACTGGCGCACACCGGCCCACTTAGAGCACTGCTGAAGGGAGACTGTACAGGCTACGGGATGATAGCAGACCAGTTTCTCATCCACGCAGTGATGAGTTGGTATTTCAGCGTTAACATTGAGCTAACCCAGGGGTCGGCAACCCGCGGCTCTAGAACCGCATGTGGCTCTTTAGCGCCGCCCTAGTGGCTCCTGGAGCTTTTTCAAAAATGTTTGACCTTTTTTTTTCCTTCTTTTTTCTTTTTTTTCTCTTTTTTTCTTCCTTTTACCTTTCCTTTTTAATCTAGACATTTTGACTTTTTTCTCGACATATCGACTTTTTTGTCAAAATTGTACTTCAACATTAATCTCGACATTTCGACATTTTTTTCTCGAAATTTTGACTTTTTTCTCGACATTTCGACTTTTTTTCTCAACATTTCGACTTTTTTCTCGAGATTGTACTTCAACACTAATCTCGACATTTCAACTTTTTTCTTGACATTTCGACTTTTTTCTCGACATTTCAACTTTTTTCTCGACATTTCGACTTTTTTCTCAACATTTTGACTTTTTTCTCGACATTTCGCCTTTCGCCATTTGCCTTCATTCTAACTTTTCATTTTTTGCAGCTCCAGACATATTTGTTTTTTGTGTTTTTTTGTCCAATATGGCTCTTTCAACATTTCGGGTTGCCGACCCCTGAGCTAACCCAACCATAAAGAGCTGTACCTCCTTGTGTTGGAAACCAGGGGGCGTGTCTGCTGGATTAGACCAAGACCCGTATCTTTGCAGAAACAGTAATGAGAAAAAAGCCAGTGGGCTGGACATGGAACAGGCCTGGACTGTAAAGTTTGGCTCTCGTGCTCAGATCTTCCTCAGACGTTAGAGCACGGCTGATGGATCTGCATGTCGATCTTCAGCTCCATCTTCTCTTACTAAGCCTTCTTTAGGATAGCCATTTCTTGGAGGTAGTCTTCAACCTTTAGTCGGGTACCATGGCATAGACGTACAAATCCATAAATGTAAACTGCTTATATTTGTCTAATAAAATGAAAGAAAAATCAAAAGCTCCTGAAGTGTTTTCTCTGGGTTTCATCCGGGATGTCGCCTCTTCATACAAACTGGACACAAACACACAAACTGGATTTCACCATTAATCTCGACATTTTGACTTTTTCTCAACATTTCGACTTTTTTCTTGAAGTGCACAATAAAAAAAAATCTTCCCCTCTCAAATATTTTTTCTCCTACATGGCCCTAATACTCTTCCGTACATGACAGATTATTTCTGCACCGTGCTTGAATCAACATTACATCGAGTTTGGTGGGTGGTTCCAACCATCACTCATGTTCCATACACTGCAAAAACTCAAAATCTTAACAAGAATATTTGTCTCATTTCTAGTTAAAATGTCTCATTTTTAGTCAAAAAAATCTCATTACACTTAAAACAAGACTCATCACTGGAAAAAACAACAATTTTCACCTGTTTCAAGTAGATTTTCACTTAAAATAAGTAGAAATTTTTTTTTTTTTGCTTTTAATGAGAAGATAAATCTTGTCCCACTGGCAAATTTTTCTACTTTTAAGTGTAATGAGATTTTTTTTTACTAAAAATGAGACATTTTATCTAGAAATAAGACAAATATTCCTGGTAAGATTTGGAGTTTTTGCAGTGTATTTCTATCGCACTCAACGCAGCCTGGAGAAACCGGAGAAGACCCGCTGATGACCGGCTTCATGAAGGACCGTCTGAAGAGAACCAGGACCAAAACTGCCCGTTGTGTTCGGAGTTTAACCTTCATCTGACCATGACTTCAAACTGTTCATGTCTCCTGTCTCCGTTCTTTAAACACATTTTTCCTGTCAAGACGACATGGATGGAGATTACAGAACCTTCAATACCCTTTAACAAATTTATTGTTGTAAAAAACACTAAGTTTGAGGGAGTCCTGCAAAACTTTACATTTATTCTCCACTTCTTCTACAACTGTGGGCTGATGTACTGTAGGAAGATCATTATTTTATCAGAAATGTTCCGTATTTAAAACAGAAAAGACCTCTGAAACAAGGTTTTTAGAAGTTTTTAATGTAAAAATGAACCTTTTTATTTAATCATCACATGATACAAGTGCAATCTCGATTTATTAAATCTTTGTTTAGTGATAAAGCGCTGATCCAGTCAAGGTTGACAGTTCAACCTCCAACTCGTTCCTGATGTGCTCATCGCTGTAAGAGCGTGGAAGAAGAACAGAGAATAAGGAGGAATAAATGCAAGTAAAGAATAATAGATGCCAGTAAAGAAAATTAAATACAAGCAAAGAAGAATAAATCTATGTAAAGGCCAATAAAGGAGAATAAAGGCCAGTAATGGTCAGTAAAGGAGAATAAAGGCCAGTAATGGTCAGTAAAGAAGAATAAAGGCCAGTAACTCTGCAGGCGACTATGAAGTGAACTCAGCAGAATCCACTCACTCACTTCTTATGGTCCTTTTGCTGCAACAACTCAGTTTTATAAGTTTGACTTTTCCTGAGGCATTGTGGGACGCAGCGAGTGTTTAGCGAGCCAAAAATTAAAAAACCGGACGGTGACTTATGAACAAACTGGAATCGATGAGTTTTAAAAAGCGTGGATCATTTAGTGACCCAATTACAGGAATTTAAAACATTTTTAAGATTCCTGGACTAATTATAGTTATTTATGGGAAAGAACAGGAAATTTGAAAGAGTTACTGTAAAACACAGCTGAAATATATTTGGAAAACTCCAAAAACAATTCAGCTCTCAGTACATTTTGGGTTAAAACCAGAGATCATTGTCTCTAAATATTTTTTCTTCTACAAGATAACACTGCGTTCGTCTTCTGATCAGAAGGTGAATTTATAGAAATAATAATAAAAAAAAAAAAGAAATCACAATTGAAATTGATCCACAAAAGTTCCATTCAAAAATAAATCAGTAATCATAAATGTTAGTGATCAAAAGGAGCATTAACATTCATTTTAGCGTAAATTACAAGTACTTCCCGTTATTACCTTTTAATTTCCATTGAAAGTTCCCAAACTGGAATATTTCCAGCTGAACTTTTATGCTTCCATCTATGCTTAATGTTTTAATATGCTTTCAAATATGGGCCGACGTACATCTACGAATGTGCTCTTTAATCACGTCCAGGAGCGTGAGCGTGCTGGGCTGATGGACAGAAGACGGCTGATCCGTTGGAGCTGGTACGTGTCCGTGTTCAGGACCACATTCCAGGGGTGTCGGTTTCTCCACACCATAAAAAGATTTCATTTAAAAACAAAAACCTCAGTTTCTCGTTGAACTCTTACAGTCTGATGAATGAAGGGTTCCGGGCGAGTTCTATGCTGATGATTAGCAGTAAAACATCTATGATTGTTTAGTTGTAGACAGTACTCGAGTTGTAAAAAAAAAAAATCAGGGGGGATGGTGGATTTTATCATATGGGGACAGATAATTTGTGCTGATTACAAATAATATAATATATTACAAATAATAGCACTGACCAAAACAGCTGCAGAAATACTGCAGGAATGACATTCAGCAGTTAAATGCAGCCTTCTGTAAGCTTTAAATATCCACTGGGCTTACATCAAATACACCAAAACACAACAATAAAAAACAGTTTTCTGTATTTTTTTTATATTTTCAATATGACTCTGTCCTTCACAGGATAAGTAAAATGGATCACTGCAAAAACTAAAAATCTTAACAAGAATATTTGTCTTATTTCTAGTTAAAATGTCTCATTTTAGTAAAAAAAAATCTTATTACTTAAAACAAGACTCATCACTGGAAAAAACAACAATTTTCACCTGTTTCAAGTAGATTTTCACTTAAAATAAGTAGAAAAATCTGCCAGTGGAACAAGATTTTTTGCTTGTAAAGAGAAGATAAATCTTGTCCCGCTGGCAGATTTTTCTACTTATTTCAAGTGAAAATTTACTTGAAACAGGTGAAAATTGTCAAATAAGTTATTTTCCTGGTGATGACTCTAAATGTTGAAATAGCAGTAAAACCACATTCATTGATGAAATGACATAAGGGATGGAAAGGAGGGATGGCAGTTTTACAGAGGGGGATGATTTGGACCGTTTTTATTTCAGGGGTGATGCCATCCCCCCTCATCCCCCCTCAACTCGAGTACTGGTTGTAGAACTGCGACGTCTTGATCGGTACCCAGTGTTGTGGTTGGTTATTCAGTCGTTTAAACTTTCTACTTTGTCAAAAGTTAGACACATTCCTGATTAGTGATGAATGGCAGTCTGTGAGCTCAGGCAATTGTGCAGCGCGGACGCTCAGGCACGGACGCTCAGGCACGGACGCTCAGGCACGGATGCTCAGGCACGGACACTCAGGCACGGATCCTTGGCGCTGGTCCGGCCCCTAAAGCTTCGGACGCAGAGATCCGACGGCGGGTTTGTCGGAGCAGAACTCTCTCCACCAGGACGGACGCTCCAGAACCCGGCTGCCCTGCATCATCGTGGACCACAGGTTCTTGTAGAGCTGCAGGAAGAAGACCATTTCTTAAGAGAACACTTCACCTTACTGCTAAACATGCTAGACTCACCCCGACCTTCGAAGGGTGAGACGGCCTCCACCTAAATGTAAATGTACTTTATTTATATAGCCCTTTACAGCCACACCTAGGTGAGCCAAAGTGCTTTACAGAATAAAACGTACAGAAATACAACACAGAGCAAAAAATAAATAGAATAAAAGAAAGAGTAAAAAATGACTGCGTTTCCATGCAGTCAATAACCCTTTTAAAACCGGAATATTAGCAATAACCCGGTTTTGCACGGCCATGTAAACACCAATAACCCCTTTGAATAACCGGAATTTGCTCATAGTCCGGTTTTTAAAAACCCGAATATGACCCCTGTGTTACTCCTTTCAAAACCCGAATATTCTGTCATGTAAACGCCAAACGGAATATCCCCATCAAACGGAACATGAATTTGTTTTCTGCGCATGCTCTGTTCACAAGGAATCCTGGTCTTTTGAGTCCAGGACGTTCTTATAAACACGGAGAAACACAAGACCACGCCACACTTTTGGAGTGAGGAGGAGACTAATCATTTTATAAATTTAATGAAGGATATGAACATTTCTGCATTTGTAGACGGCAGAAAGTACCGGGATAGTGAGATTTACAAGAAGGTGAGCGAAAGGTTGCGCAAAGCAGCATTTGTTTTGAATTTGGATACAGGAAGAAGAAGCAGAAATGACGGGAATTGCATCATGATTTTCTCCGCGCGTCGCTGGTTTGATCCAGATATCCCAAATGATTAATTACCATGTACACAGGGATAACCCTGTTTGCTCACGCATGGAAACGGAATATTCTGAATGTTTCAGTAACCGGAATATTAGCAATAACCGGAATTTTGACTGCATGTAAACGTAGTCAGTGTCACCACACTACAGGGTATTAAAAGCCATTCTAAATAAATAGGTTTTAAGTCTTGATTTAAAGAGGCCCAGGTCAGAGATACGTTGTGTGCGTTGAGGGCTTTAAAAACAAACATTAAAAGTTTAAAATCCATTCTAAAATGGACAGGAAGCCAATGGAGTGAATGGAGGAGCGGAGTAATGTGCTCACGTCTTTTAGTGTTAGTTAAAAGACGGGCAGCTGCATTCTGCACCAGTTGAAGGCTAATAGAGGACGTGGAGACGCCAACATATAGTTCATTACAATAGTCTAATCTCGAGCTGATCAGAGTGTGAACAGCTTTCTCCAGGTCGTGACGATTTAAAAAAGATTTCCCTTTGGCTAGGAGGCATAACTGATAAAAACTTGTCCTAACGACATTATCAACTTGTCTGTCAAATTTGAAAAAACTATCAAAAATCACACCCAGATTTCTGACATGTGGACTGAAAGAAGAGGACACGACATAACTGTTGCCACCATCTTTACACTGAAACTCATAATTGACTTCCTTTCATGTAACCACAGAGACAATTGAGGGGTTACGCCATTAAGTGCTGATGTGACAATAAAGGCTGGGTAGAAGCGTTTACCAAGAGTAAGCAGTGATGGAGAGGAAGTTAACTGCATTAATGCTGAGTAATAAACCAAATACTGGGTCCCAAACATTCATTTCTTCACGCAGACCCAGTCTGAAGTCACCCGACGGGTCAAAGAACCAGGTAGGAGCAGCAGCCCATCTCAACCTCACAGAAATGACACATTCAATCTTCACAACGCTGAAATTGTGAAGCAGAAAGAGGTTCTTCAGGGGATATTCAGGTTCTAGCTGAACTGGTTACCTGTCCATCTGCATTGCCGATGGGAGAGTTGAGGATGAAATCAGTCGGTGCCATCGCATCCACCAACGCTACAGCGTCATCCTTCAGCTGGAGGACACACAAGGGTGGGGTTAAGGCAGGGTGGAAATGCATCATTCAAGTTTATGGAAGAGAAATATGGGGAGAAAACCATAAAAAACAAAATAAAAGACATAATGACGCCGGCTGGATTCATGAATCCTGACTGTCAGTAGGGGTGGGTATTGGGAAGGACCTCACGATACGATACGCATCACGATACTTGAGCCACGATACGATACACATTGCCATATCCCGATTATTATATTCTACATAGTTCACCGAAAAATTTAAAAATGCATTACACATCTTAAAATCCAAGTTGTATATATGTACATCAGATGATAGTGATGGATCTTAAAATCCGAGTTGCACGTTCATCAGATTATAGTGACAATTCATGGGACAAACTGACTCAAAACAATGTTTTATTATAACTATACAAGCTAAAGTTACAACATATTTGTATATGTTTTTCATATTATTTACATCATATGAAATTAACATTAAATTTAGTATGAGGTTGCTTTAATTATGTGGCGAATGATAATAAACACAAGAAAGATGGGTACTAAAACCAAGGACAGGCACAGTGATCAGTCAGTATAGATATAAATCCATAAATAAATAAACCTCTGTCCATTATTTTTCATTTTTTAAGGACAGGCAATTGTGTTATATGAAAAATAAATTATAAAATGAAATAAAACGTGAAATAAAACCTGAGCTCAGTGCAGGGCCCTCCCAGGTTTGGTAGAGAGTGGCAATGCCCAGGACTGTCACTTAGGTAGGAGCACTGGGTGATATAATGGGAAAAAAATCGGGGATAAAAAAAAATTAAAAAAAAAAAAAAAATCGATATTCAAATTTTGAATATCGATATTGAATCGGCTGGAAAAGTATCGCGATATATTGCCATATTGATTTTTTTGCCCACCCCTAACTGTCAGAAAGTGCCAGGTCATGTTCCCTCCTCTCCACTGGGTGTTTGCCGTGTGTCCTTTGGTTTGACCTCCAATGCAAGTTGCTTCTTTATATTCTTGTGTCTCTGACATGAAGAATGGATAGATTTGATCCAATTAGTTAAATGGTATTGAGAATCATGTGTTTGGTTATTGAAGAGATTTGTGGTCATTTAATATGTATTCAACATTCTTTAAAGAGTGAATTCATGATTTATTTGTGAAGATAATGTAATTTTTTCTGTCTTTATTTAGAACGGCAAATGGCAATCATCCTGAAAACTTCACAGAATCAACATTCACCTTGTGAATTTAAATAAATTGGATGATTGATTGCAATCCTGTTTCCTGGTGGTTTGTGGCTCCAGTAAACCGGACAGAAAACTAGAGGACGAACAACCGGAAAGAAAACTAGAGGACGAGTAACCGGAAAGAAAACTAGAGGACGAGTAACCGGAAAGAAAACTAGAGGACGAATAACCGGAAAGAAAACTAGAGGACGAGTAACCGGAAAGAAAACTAGAGGACGAGTAACCGGAAGAAAACTAGAGGACGAATAACTGGAAAGAAAACTAGATGACGAGTAACTGGAAAGAAAACTAGAGGACGAGTAACCGGAAGAAAACTAGATGACGAGTAACTGGAAAGAAAACTAGAGGACGAGTAACCGGAAAGAAAACTAGAGGACGAGTAACCGGAAGAAAACAAGAGGACGAATAACCGTAAAGAAAACTAGAGGACGAGTAACCGGAAAGAAAACTAGAGGACGAGCAACCGGAAAGAAAACTAGAGGACGAGTAACTGGAAAGAAAACTAGAGGACGAGTAACCGTAAGGAAAAATAATTGATGAGGAGCTGGATGGCAGCAGCAGCCAGTCGCAGCAGCGTTTGCTATCAGATATTCACGTCAGGTCACGTTTTTGTGTAGAAGAATGCACTTTAGATGAGCGCCTTCACACCTGCGGAGGGAACGGCTTACAGGGAACTCTTCTACAGGGACCCTTTAATATCCAGTTTCAGTTGGTGTCTTGTCGTGTCAACTCACAACGGTAAATACGTTAACAAGTCAAAGTTTGAGTCCTGCAGACAGAAACGGCAGATGGACGTGGTGTTTCCGTACCGAGCAGAGAGTGAGTAATATATGAAGTGCATACTAGTGGACAGAGATGGATGGATGGATGGATGGATGGATGGATGGATGGATGGATGGATGGATGGACAGATAGACAGTGGGTGGATGGATGGATGGATGGATGGATGGATGGATGGATGATGGATGGATGGACAGATAGACAGTGGGTGGATGGATGGATGGATGGATGGACAGGTGGATGGATGGATGGATGGATGGATGGAGAGGTGGATGGATGGGTGGATGGATGGATGGACAGGTGAATGGATGGATGGATGATGGATGGATGGACAGGTGGATGGATGGATGGATGGATGGACGGATGGATGG